>NC_048568.1:9812500-10112500 GCF_013265735.2 Oncorhynchus mykiss | reverse complement strand
TAGATTTCCTGCAGGCATTTTTGAGTAATTTCTGAACGTGAACTCACTGTAAATGGACATTTATGGATATAAATGGCATATTATTGAAAAAAAAAATATGTACTGTGTAACATGTCATATTACTGTCATCTGATGAAGATTTTCAAAAGGTTAGTGAGCGATTTATTTTTTAATCCTGCGTTTGTTGATTGCATGTTTTGGCTATTCAAATGAGCTGTGTCTGGTGGTGGTTTTACATATATATGTGCTATGTTTTCGCCGTAAAACATTTTAGAAATCTGACTTGCTGGCTAGATGAACAAGGTGTTTATCTTTCATTTGAGCTATTGGACTTGTTAATGTGTGGAGGTTAAATATTTTTAAGAATATTTTTGCGTTCCATGCGTCACCGTTTCAGCTGAACGTGGGAGGGTTGATTCCCAATTGGGAACCAGTATCGTAGACAGGTTAATGGAATTTTTTAACACTTTAATGACTGTAGAATACATGTATGTGGTATGTTCCCAGCATGTGAGTCATAGGGACACAGTCTCTCTCTCTCACACACACAAACCGCTAACCACAAGTGATGACGTAAGCGTATTCCAGGTGTTATAAGTGTTCAGTCACCCAGAGAGCACAGGCAGGGCAGGAGGAGTGTCAAACAGACAGAAGACTAGCAGTCTGCCTCCAGGCCCCACCACAGAGCCAGGGAGTTGAGATCATATAGTCTCATCCTGTCACATCACATCTCTCAGAGAGGGATGGAGAGAGGGAGGGTAAAGAGGGAGGGAAGAGATAAAGAGATGTTTTTCCAAATGTGAAATTTCAAAGTGTTAAAGGTTAATTTTAGGCATTAACTGAATTTAAGGTTAGACATTCTCTGATTGGTTAAGGTAAGGGTTAAGGTTTGGGATACGCTTAAAACAAAATATAAAAAACAACAGAGGAAGTCTTATCGGCTCTTAACCAACCACATGCTGTTTGATTTTTTTTGCGTTGTTCGTTCCTTGTTTTTTTAGATAATGTTTCTGCTACCATCTCTTCTGACCGAAAAAAAGATCCTGGACATTGTTCACCTCACACTGGACGAAGAGGTCTTCTTCAATGAGTCGAACGGGAGGGACATAATACAGATACACGACCAGGCCCAGATCCCCGTTATTCGCTGGAGAAGGAAAATTAGATTTCGCGGAGAGATCAGGGTGCCTTGAGAGGATCAGGCGACGAGTGGCTAATCTGCCTTTAACCTCCGTCCTGCTAGCTAACGTTCAATCATTGGAAAATAAATGGGACTAACTGAGAGCACGTTTATCCTACCAACAAAACATTTAAAACGGTAAAATCTTATGCTTCACCGAGTCGTGGCTGAACGACGAAATTAAGTACAGTTGAAGTCGGAAGTTTACATACACTTTGGTTGGAGTCAATAAAACTAATTTTTCAACCACTTCACAAATTTCTTCTTAACAACCTATAGTTTTGGCAAGTCAGTTAGGACATCAACTTTATGCATGACATAAGTAATTTTTCAAAAAATGGTTTACAGACAGATTATTTCACTGTATCACACAATTCACTGTATCACAATTCAGTGGGTCAGAAGTTTACATAAACAAAATTGACTGTGCCTTTAAACAGTTTGGAAAAGATGAAGTCATGGCTTTAGAAGCTTCAGATTGACTCCAATGATGTCAATTAGCCTATTGGAGGTGTACCTGTGGATGAATTTCAAGGCCTACCTTCAAACTCAGTGCCTCTTTGCTTGACATCATGGGAAAATCAAAAGAAATCAGCCAAGACCTGAGAATTTTTTTTTAGACCTCCACAAGTCTGGTTCATCCAATTTCCAAATGCCTGAAGGTACCACGTTCATCTGTACAAACAATAGTATGCAAGTATAAACACCATGGGACCACGCAGCCTTCATACTACTCAGGAAGGAGACGCGTTCTGTCACCTAGAGATGAACATACTTTAGTGCGAAACTTGCAACTCAATCCCAGAAAAACAGTGTCACGTTCGTCATACGACGGGGACCAAGGTGCAGCGTGGTACATTCTTCTTTATTTAAGAATGACCACTGAACAAACTAACAAAACGAACCGTGACGCTAATATGAGTAATGCAGACAGGCAACTAAACATAGAACAAGTACCCACAAACACAAAAGGGAAAATGGCCACCTAAATATAATCCCCAATCAGAGACAACGATAAACAGCTGCCTCTGATTGAGAACCATATCAGGCCACCATAGACATATAAATACCTAGACCTACAAAACCCCTAGACATACAAAAGAAGTACAACATAAACTGGCATACCCACTCTCGTCACACCCTGACCTAACCAAAATATAAAGAAAACAGAGATATTAAAAGGTCATAGTTTGACAAACAGCAAAGGACCTTGTGAAGATGCTGGAGGAAACAGGTACAAAGTATCTGTATCCACAGTAAAACAAGTCCTATATCGACATATCCTGAAAGACCGCTCAGGAAGGAAGAAGCCACTGCTCCAAAACCACCATAAAAAAAGCCAGACTACGGTTTGCAACTGCACATGGGGTCAAAGATTGTACTTTTTGGAGAAATGTCCTCTGGTCTGATGAAACAAAAACAGAACTGTTTGGCCATAATGGCCATCATAATGTTTGGAGGAAAAATAACACCATTCCAACCTTAAAGGGCAGGGGTGGCAGCATCGTGTTGTGGGGGTGCTTTGCTACAGGAGGGACTGGTTCACTTCACAAAATAGATGGAATCAGGAGGAGAAATTATTTAGATATATTGAAGCAACATCTCAAGACATCAGTCAGGAAGTTAAAGCTTGGTCGCAGATGAGTCTTCCAAATGGACAATGACCCCAAGCATACTTCCAAAGTTGTGGAAAAATGGCTTAAGGACAACAAAGTCAAGGTATTGGAGTGGCCATCACAAAGCCCTGACCTCAATCCTATAGTAAATTTGTAGGCAGAACTGAAAAAGCGTATGCGAGCAAGGAGGCCTACAAACCTGACTCAGTTACACCAGCTCTGTCAGGAAGAATGTGTCAAAATTCACCCAACTTATTGTGGGAAGCTTGTGGAAGGCTACCCAAAACGTTTGACCCAAGTTAAACGATTTAAAAGCAGTGCTCCAAATACTAATTGAGTGAATATTAAAGAATGTTTCATTGGCTCTACAGCAATACTTTGCTCCGACAAGAAAGAGTTGTTTGAAAATGTTTCCCTTTCAAGATGAACAGTGACACGGCGTGTGAGGACATTACAGAGAATATGTAACAACAGTTGAAAGACAAGGTAAAGGATTTCACCTATTTCTCCTTGGCCCTGGATGAGAGCAGTGATGCACATGACACGACGCAGTTGTTGATATTCTTACGAGGCATAATCCCAGACTTTGAAATTACAGAGGAGCTTGCTTCAGTGCAGTCAATGAAGAGCACAACCACAGGGAAATATTCATTGGAGGAGATGAATAGGTGTGTGGCAAAGCTGGGACCACTGATGGGTGCCCAAACTTGACAGGAAAAAAACGTTGGCCTTTTGAAAAGGACACAATATCAAGTAGCTGAGCTGAACCCAGATCAGAAAATTATTTTCCTGCATTTCATTATTCATCAGGAGGTGCTCTGTAAATGTGTTCTGAAAATGAGCCATATTGTGGATACAGTCACTAAAGTGGTAAACTTCATAAGAGCAAAATCTTTAAACCACAGGCAGTTTGTCTCACTGTTGAAAGAGACAGAGTCGGGTATTGCAGATCTCCCCTACCACACAAACGTAAGATGGCTGAGTTTGGGCAAGGTGCTTAAAAGGGTGTGGGACCTGAAGTCAGAGATTGCTGCGTTTTTGCAAATGAAAGGGAAAATGTGGATTTCCCTCAACTGCAAGATAAGGAATGGTCGGCTAATCTTGACTACACCGTGGACCTCATGGCCCTCATGAATGAACTGAATGTCAAACTATAAGGGAAGGGCCTTTTTGACCAGCGGGAGAAGTATACATCGTTGCTGTGTATATAGAACACTATATAGAACACTATTTTTGACCAGAGCAAACAGACACCCAGCAGGCTTGGACTTCTGGAGGAGGGAGAACACTAGCCCCATACACCACACCCTGGCATTTAGGCCTGTCGCTTGTCAGCTGTCCCATGTACCCCCTCTCTCTGTCTCTCCCTCTTTCTTTCTCTTTCTCGCTCACTCTCTCGCTCTCTCTTTCTTCCCCCTGGTTCTACTCTGTCACCATGCCCGGCAGTCCTCTCTCATGCCAGCTGGGAGGGCCGGTCAGTTTGAGGTCATTGTGTGGGTGTGAATACCTTTGTCAGTGGGTTATGTAAGAGACTGGGAAGAACTTTAAGTGGTGGGTTATACTATACTGAGGGTTCGAGTGATGGGGGTTGGGATAGAGGGCTCACTGTAGGGAGATAAACAAACTTGGTTGTGCTGGCTGAGACCCCATTAGTAACCTATCCCCTATATAGGACCAGGGCCCATAAGGATCAAAAGCAGTGTACTATATAGGAAAAAGGGTGCCTTTTGGGACAAAGCCAAAATCTCTTTCCTCTGTTATTTACCATTGTTTAGTTTAATCTCACACACAAAATAGGACAGGCATGTATGTTATTCTTTTACCATATGGGAGTCTGGTTGATCTGGGATCTGGGTGCAGCTTGACGTGTCTGAGAAGCAGTCACAAGCTCCGAGACATAAATATACCCCTGGCATGACGGGGCATTTTTAAAACTCCCCCGAAAACAAAAACAATAACCACTTTAATCAGCTGGATGAAAGGCATACCAGACCCCATGGCATCTGTCACACACTAACCCCAGGGAGACATACATACACATTCATAAGATGGAAACAAGCTGGAGAGAGATGAGTGTAGATGAATCTATAAGGAGTATAGGGCTGCTTCCCAACTGGTACCCTATTCCCTATATAGTAGGGCTCTGGTCAAAAGTTGTGCACTAATTAGGGAATTGGGTGCCATTTGGGATGTAGCCTAGCAGCTTTGATTGTGACAGAGTCAGCTGAAGAGTGGAGAGGCAGCAACAGAAATAGCCTCCTGCCCTTTGTAAGGCTGGCGGGGGTTAGAGAGTAGGTGTGCAGGTGGCACAAAGATCAAAGCCAGGTTGAATTCTTTCATTATCTGGCCAATTTGATTCCAATCAAGACCTTCTGGGCACACACTGTTTGAATCAATGTGGTTTCAACATAATTTGTTAATGTATTGTGATGTGAGATCAACGTGGAAAATACACTGAGTACACAAAACATTAAGGACACCTGCTCTTTTCATGACAGGCTGACCAGGTGAATCCAGGTGAAAGCTACAATATGATCCCTTATTGATGTCACTTGTTAAATCCACTTCAATCAGTGTAGATGAAGGGGAGGAAACAGTTTAAATAAGGATTTTTAAGCCTTGAGACAATTGAGACGGATTGTGCATTTGTGAATGGGCAAGACAAAATATTTAAGTGCCTTTAAACAGGGTATGGTAGTAGGTGCCAGGCACAGAGGTTTGTATCAAGAACTGCAACGCTGCTGGGCTTGTCACACAACAGTTTCCCGGGCAAAAGGGGGGATGGAACTCAATATTAGGAAGGTGTTCCGACTGTTTGGTATATGCAGTGTACATTGGATTTGAAAAAAGTCATCAACCAGTACTGTTTTCATTCAGTGTCTATATACAGTATATTGGGCGGTTGAAACTGATAGATTTTTTTATTTGAATACACATTTTATTTACAATAGCGGTATATTGAAATAATGAGTCTAAATTCCAAATGCCTACCTCCTGAGTACCCTGGTTTGCTTAGGAAACAAGCTGTATTCGTTTCAGCTGAGCTATCATGTCAACACATTCAGACAATGATCAGCTTCCATACTCATTTGCGTGGACTACCTAAACAACATTGAATAGTTGAAGGTAACTCCTGTAAATGTTTCTTACACAAGCTGTATGGGAAAGTTTAATTCAGAGTTGAGGTTGAGTTTGTAGGTTACACTGACATCTGATTTGCCCAACAAAGGACACCATCATTTCAACTTGTGGCTAAGTATACTATCATTCATCCACGGTTGATTGGATCTTTGGAAGTTTAGACATTAACATTAGTCCTATGAATAGGATGCCAAATTCATGATATTAATAACACACTTTTACCTTTTGGATATTGTCTTGTATATCGAGGATGGTTGGTTGATTTCAAATTTTCTACAAGTTATTAATATATTGGGTTCACTCCTCAATTTCAACCAGTTGAAGAATAGGACTAAACTTTATTTGAAGTGCATTTAAAGTTTGATTTTATTTAGTGCTCTTCTTTAACTTAGGTTTTTGGTAGAGATGGAGGCGTGAATCCAACATGGATATTGAATTGTGAATGCAACCAAATATCAACATTTGAAGGAAATGTATCTTCTGCTTGTATAGTGTATATTATGAATAACATGTTAAAGACAATATCCAAAGGTAAAAGTAGAAACTTCACAGATCCAATCAACCATGGACGAATGATAGTAGACCTAGCCTCTTAAAGATTAAGTCCCCTATTTTTAAGGGACTTTCGTTATAATGCAATTGTTTTTATCAGGGTAATTCACTTATAATTTTACTTTTGTTAGGCCCATTCACTTTGTGATTGTTCTGGCTGACAGCCCCGCTTCCCTGTTTCAATTCAGTTGGCCTCGGATGACTTTGCGGTATCGGGTTACATATCCACAACCATTGGAGGCTCGGGAGTCCCGCCTTAACACTCATTCGCTGATCGAGCTGTCCTTCAATTTGAGGCAGAGTGATACATCGCAGGCACACAAGCCGCATGGCACTGCAAATCCAATGTATTTTTCATGTTGATTCCACGTCACAATATATTGACAAATTACATTGAAACAAACGTTTATTCAACCAGTGTGTGTCCAGTGGGGAACCTCTTACTGTAAAATAGACCCAATCAGTCAACCCCTATGACAACATGAGCGGAAAGGTATGATGGGTGAAGGGGGTGGTAGCTAATGGTTGTGAGATGTCTTTATACTGTATGTTGCTTCTTTAGCTTAGGCAAAATCTCATCCCAGAAACATTTTAATTGAGACATTTCTCAAACAATAACACAAACAGGCTTGGCTTAGAGATTGCAATCCATGGGAATATTTTTGCCTAAGCCTTTTCTCTTCTTTCATTGAAAGGCTTGTTGGAGCTCTGGTGGTTTTACTTGAGCTCGTTTAATGCGCTGTCCTCGCAATATCTGTGGCCATGCGGTCGTTCTAATTACTGTTCACTGTAATGCTTCTAACATCCATTGTAAAGTGTGTTTTGCCAACATGTCTTCCACTTGTGTATGAAGCTAGTAGCTAGTTCTCCCTTCCAGCCACTGCCTATGTGTCCCAAATGGCACCCTATTCCCTAAACGGTGCACTTCTTTTGATCAGAGACCTATGGGTCCTGGTCAAAGGTAGTGCACTGCATAGTGAGTAGTGTGCCATTTGTGACACACACCATGTCTTTTTCTCAGGAACATGAGAAGGTTACTCCTCTTTTAGAATGAGATGCTGTGTGAGAGTGTTCTGTTTTAAGGGGCTGCCCCAGCTAGAACTGCAGGGGCTCCGAGAAAATATTTTGGGGGACACTTTCAAACTGTGTCCCAAATGGAAATATGTCTTCCCAGCTTCACCACTGATCTACAAACACATTTTATCAAGTCACTATTCCTCTATAACTGTGTATGAACAACAGGCACATTTCTCCAAGAAACACTTCTATGCTTTCCTTTGAAATATTCCAAATGTTAAAACACATCACCGACACTCCAGATCATCTGTCCATTCCTCCGAGCCAAAAGCATGAAGATGGTAGAAGATCAAATACAGAGATTAAATCGAACGTAAAGGAGAGAGCAGAAAGCTTGTTGTCGGCCCGAGTTGGACTAGAGCCATGGATCCTCTGTTGTTCACAGAGGTCAAACCAGCTGAGACGATCAAACAAATTGGGAAGCATTCCTTCCGTGTGCTTCTAAGAATGTTATTTTGCCATTAAGTCTCATGGCCTTAACTTTCCTGCGTGCTTTGATATCACCTAGGAAAGTGTCATAATGGAGATGTGTTGCTGCAAACCGATAGCTCTGGCTTGGATCTGAGATGCACTAGTAATGGCATGCCAGGCATTTACTGGTAAACCAAGCATGTTAGAACCCTATAATCAGGTGACTATGTTTATTGTTTTTTCCTCTCCCAAAAAACTCATTTGATGACAGTGAGAGATAGAGCTTGTGGCCGTTACATACAGAGCTTCCTGACGTCAACGTGCATCTGCCTGCATTTTCACACACACTCAGACACAAACACTCAGACACAAGTACACACGCCAGTCCCGGTCCAACGAGAGGGTAAAAAGGTGCTTGAGTGACAGGTTGGCGTGATATCTGTATCTCCACTGCGCTGTATCAGCACCATGGACAGAGTGCACCGCAGTGTGTGTGTATGTTTGTGTGTAGTGGGGCTATGGAAAGCGGACCGGTATGACTCCTTTTGGTTTCCATAAAAATTGGGGACAAACGGTGTTCATCTGTGGTTGGAATAATGTGGTAGGTCACGTGAATAACGTGATACGCCTCCACCTGTAATATTTGATTTATAAGGACGGGGTCAAGTTTACAGTTGAAGCTTCTTCACTCAACTCTGCCTCATCCAACTCGGAATTGCAAGTCTGGAACTCGGGCCTCTTTCTAGAGCTTCGACCTGAAGATCACTGACATCATCATGATTTGACCTTGTTTTTTTCCAGAGTTCCCAGTTGTCTTGAAAGCACCATTCATCTAGGGGATGCCAGACTTTGATGACAAAATTTGCCCACGAAGGACTGCCACAATACCTTCCTGTTCAAGTGAGCACAGCACAGGTGAATACAAAAGTGTCTTGTCTACTGCTATATAAATGAGGTAAATAGTAGCCCATGTGCTCATTTTCCCCCTAATAACTTAACCTACTGTTCTGACTTGGTGGTGTACATGTAACCTATAGCCTGTTTTAGAGAAAGGTCATCATTGAATATTGTAAGAGCTTTCATTGTCCGCTTATATGCCCCCTGTATTTATCCAACGGTTCTGTCTTGGTGTACAGGGAGAATACTGTAAGAACGGCTCATGTTCTGAATTCTGTCGCCGTACATTTCAGATGTGCTAAACAAAGTCATATTGACTCCGTCCCCGCTCGCTCATTAGTGTCTTAATCAAAATTACAGATTGCCTCTTATACGCTCACCGTCCCCTTATGCCATAGTTTGTACATCTCAATTGTCAGTATAAACCACATTTGTCAGCTGTGTCTTTTTTAAAGGCAGTAAATGAGGCTGAATTAATTGTTTCGTTGCCAGACAAGGCTCCGCTGATAGCCAGGTGTAGCAGTGGTAAGGTATTGGGACTGCTGTTGAGACTCTAGTGTTGAGACAGCTTTATGTAGGCTCTTACAGTTTGTGTGTCACCGTTATAACGCAATTAATGTGCTGTGTATTGGCTTTGCTGGCATGCATCCCCCCCAAAATACACATTTAATATGACAGAGAGCCAAAGCAACATCGTTAAAATGAAGTGGGTATCAATGACACACGGCAGGGTATATTTGAGATTGTTACATGCCCTCCTCTGCTGCTTCCTCTCTGAACATATACTTGATTCACATAGGATTTGCAGTATGTTGACTGAAAAAATGATTAGGTAATGTTTACATGTTTCCCTTTCAAACAACAAAACGTTTACCACATTATTGCCAGCATTTGCCTTTTATATAGCCATTGCTTTTGCCCCAACTGTGCAAGAGACATTGCTCTTTGGGGGCAGCAGGTAGCATAGTGGTTAGTGTTGGGCCAGTAACCGAAAGGTTACTAGATCAAATCCCTGAGCTGACAAGGTAAAAATATGTCGTTCTGCCCCTGAACAAGGCAGTTAACCCACTGTTCCTAGGCCGTCATTTGTAAATACGAATTTGTTCTTAACTGACTTGCCTAGTTAAATATAAAATAAACATCTTTGAACCTGTTGTTGCGATCATTGCCACAGTAACCTGACATGACAGCAAGCTTTAAATTCAAACAGAAATGCACTGATTTCATTTCTTCACATTCACAACAGTAAATAAGCAGCTCGTTATATTTAGTAAATTACCTTTTACTGTGTTATTTTTCCTGTTATGGTGAAAAAAAAGTGTGCTACAGTTAAAAAAAGACAACATTGAGTTTATATATATACTAAACATACACTTTTTCATAATGACAAGGACAATTTTGATGTTGGACAACAACAATATAATATTCCTGATTTAATAAGTGACAAATATGGTAAGATGAAAGGCAATGTTTAAACTGAGAGGGTGGCGGAACTTTTAAATACATTACCGCAATCATGACTAGCTCGGTTGGCGGAAATAAAAGAATAGGCTTTGTCAGTCTAAAAAAAGGTGGCGGAATGCTAAAGTTGTCAGATCTTCGTCTCTGTTTGAAAGGGATATTAGTGGGCAAAAATAGTCTATCAGGAGAAAGCTGGTGTGCATCCCAAATGGCACTGTATTCCCTTTTAAGTAGCACTACTTTTGACCAGGGCCCAGCGGGATTTGGAAATTGGTCAGAGCTCTGGGGTGGATAGGTCCTTTCCCCCATAAAGGAATTTAAACCAGCCAATTAGTCGTTTTACACACAGGGAGCATTGTGCAGGTCACACATTAATTTGACAAATGAGCAGGAAAAGCTGGAGCTGGAGAGAAAGAAAGTAAGAGACATGGATGGGAGAGAGAGAGAGATGGAGGGAAGGATAAAGAGAGAGGGAGGGATGGAGAGAGATAGGGGTAAGGAGTGCGAAGAAAAGAGAAATAGTAAGCGAGAGAGACGGGCCAGTCTCTTTCCATTGTTTTAATTATAGCAGAGAGAGAAAATCCTGCAATCCATAGATACGTGGGACCAACCACCCCTCCCCCTTTCCTCTATGTAAAAAAAATGTCCAATTGGTTCACATATAGCTTTGAATACTTTTTATTGGCTGGGTTTTGGTCTGACAAGCACCCGGTCTCTAGCAGATGGAGGATCAATTCTGACAGCTGTTGAATTCTCCTCTCCACGTCCATGTGTCTTCAATTTGAGAACGCTCCCTTTCTCTCTCTCCCTTCCTGTTATTCTGTTTTTAATGACTTAGTATTGTGCAGTGCTGTTTGTGTGACGATGGACGAGTGTGTCTGAGTGAGTCAGTGTGTGTGTGCGCGATTTTGTGTCTAGTACACATAATTAGCGTTTAAGCCATTCCGTGCTGTCACACTTTGCCAACACAAGGATCCCTTTCCCAGCTTTTCCCACCATTGCTATAACTATGGAAAGCAACACAACAGAACTGTAAATGTCTGCAAGCTTGTCTCATAGGACAATTTATTCTAATTAATATTTGGTTCATATATGCAGAGTTAATCAGTGATGTTGCTCGGGTGCTTGTCAGACCAAAGCCCAGCCAACAGAAAAGGCTTCAAAGCCAAAGGAGGACCAAGTAGATGCAATTAGAAAACAAATATAATATACACAACCTTTTCTTTGTGTTGCAAATACATATGAGAATGAAAAACGGTAGCTCTTTATTTGGATAGTCCTTCTGTAGATGCTCTACAGGCTATCTACTAACCCTAGCCATAACCCTAACCTTAACCCATATCTTAACCCTAAAATTGACCCTTACCCTAATCCAGTGGTCACCAACTTTTTCTGAGTAAAGATTACTTTCACAGTTAAGCAAGCCGAGATCTCCCGCCCAATTTTATTAACATGACTTGTAACATTAACCTAATAAAAAACAGTTCTGTAGGAATTAGAAAACAAAGTAGATCACATGGTGTAGAACTTGTGAGTCTCAGCTGAGTATAAATTGAAAAAATTAGAATTTTACTAGACTGACGATACCTGCATGTGATGGTCATGATGCTTTCAAGATAAACTCTGGGAAGAAACGAGATCAAATCACGACGGCAGTGATGTTCAGGTCGGAAAGTTAGGGCTCTAGTTATTATGACCTTTTTTGGAACCCTTACCCAGATCTGTGCCTTGACACAATCCTGTCTCGGAGCTCTATGGACAATTCCTTTGACCTCATGGCTTGGTTTTTTTCTCTGACATGCACTGTCAACTGTGGGACCTTATATAGACAGGTGTGTGTGCCTTTCCAAATCAAGTCCAATCAATTTAATTTACCACAGTTGGACTCCAATCAAACAAATATCTCAATGATGATCAATGGAAACAGGATGCACCTGAGCTCAACTTCGAGTCTCATAGCAAAGAGTCTGAATACTTAAGGTATAAGGTATTTCTGTTTTTTATACCAATCTCAACAAACCATTCTTTATATACCTCACTTTGTGCAAGGGGGCATTGTCATGCTGAAACAGGAAAGGGCCTTCACCACCTGTTGCCACAAAGTTAGAAGCACAGAATCGTCTATAATGTCATTGTATGCTGTAGCGTTAAGATTTCCCTTCACTGTAACTAAGGGGCATAGCCCGAACTATGAAAAGCTGCCTCATGACCATTATTCCTCCTCCAAACTTTACAGTTGACATTATGTATTTGGGTAGGCAGCATTCTCCTGGCATGCACCAAATCCAGATTTGCCCGTCAGACTGCCAGATGAAGCGTGACTTATCACTCCAGAGAATGCATTTCCACTGCTCCAGAGTCCAATAGAGGCGAGCTTTAAACCACTCCAACCGACACTTGCCATTGTGCATGGTGATCTTTGTTGACATTGCTGACATTCACAATAACAGCACTTACAGTTGGCCGGGGCAGCTCTAGCAGGGCAGAAACTTGATGAACTGACTTGTTGGAAAGGTGGCATCCAATGACGGTGCCACATTAAAAGTCACTGAGCTTTTCAGTAAGGCCATTCTACTGCCAATTTTTGTCTATGGAGATTGCATGGCTGTGTGATCGATGAGCGACAGGTATGGTGAGGGTTTTTCTCTGGTCACTGGGAGGGGGGGGGGGGGGGGGGGGGGGGGGCGGCAGGGTCTATCTACGTACTTTTGAAAGATAATTGCCTGTCTGTGATTTAAAACCAAAACATTTTTAAATAATTGGTCACAAAATGTTTTAAGTTGTGACTGGAAAATAATTTTCTAAATTTTGTCCACAGAGCATTTGCAAAACAAGAGCTTAGATAAACCAAACCCATTTTGGGAGCGTTAAGTCTTATTAAGCAGCTCTCAAAAGACTGATGAACTTTTCAAAGCCCTTGGAAAGTTTGTAATGACAACACAAAGGCAATTCACAAAGCAGGTTCCATTCATACACAAACGATCTCAATGCAGCACATGAATACGTCTCTTCCACAGTCAGCAGAGGGGGGGAAGGATAGATCTACCAATTGCATAAAAAAAAAATAGGTATAACTTGAGAGAGAATGTTAACGTCCAAAATGTTTAGATTGACCTATCATTTTGTGTACACTTGGACGATGAGGTAAACGGCAATAGAAGTGTCAAAAATCTATTGAACTTCGAAAGGACCGGAGAGAGCATTTTGATCGATATTTGCATCTAACCCATAGAGTGAAAAGCAGACACCGGTCTTGTCTCCAACAAATTGCAATATTGTTTGACAACCATTAAGTGAATGGTTGCATTGAATTTCAAGCATTCTCCCTGCAGTGAATTTTAAGCATTCTCAGAGAAACATTGTTCTGAAAGCAGTGTTCACATTTGACAGTGCACATCAAAACAAAAATGAAGCTTCTGATTTGGTATGTGGGTGAAAACAGGGAGGAGGAGGAAGCGCTTTCCTGTTTTTAACGTGCTCCTTTGTGGTGCGCTTGGAGGGCATGAGATCAAATGTTCTTCCCTCTAAAGACATGGGAGTATCTCATCTGGCAGCCTGAGTCATACTACACTTTAAAGGCAAAGTTTGTGTCCCAAGTAGCACCCTATTCATCTAATAGTGCAGTACTTTTGAACAGGGTCCATAGAGCTCGGGTCAAAAGTAGTGCACTATATAGGGAATAGGTTGCCATTTGGGACACGAACCAGGTTACTGTGAGCCCAGCTCTCCACTATCTGCAATGCCTCTATATTTAATAATTACACTATCTTCCCCAAAGTAAAAACTATGGTTAGATTCTTCCTTTTAGGGATCACAGTAAAAAAGACAGTGCCATTCAACAACATTAAAAGGAAAGGGAAAGAGGGATACCTAATCAGTTGTACAACTGAAAGCGTTCAACTGAAATGTGTCTTCCGCTATTAACCCAACCCTTTTGAATCAGAGGTACAGAGGGCTTCCTTAATCGAAATCCACAGGATAAGTTTTCTACATGTTTAGACACAATGAAATACAGCTAATCCACAAATGGATCAGTTGCATAGAGGGCCTAACATCTTAGTGCTCTGCTCAGTGCTTTCAGGGCAGCTCTGTCTGTCTTATCTGCACTCACAATCAGCAGGAAGTTACAGACAGCCTGGCTTATCCGTTTTTCTGCCTGGGACAAGGGGGTTAGTGGTGGTGTATGTGTGTGTGGGGGGTGGGGTGGATAGGGGAGCGTGACACAGGGAGATGAGGAGCCTGATGAGCTATAATGCAGCAATACAGGCAAGGCCAGACTCAACATGAAGTGCTCAGGAAACCAGTACGACCCCACTTGTGCTGCACATGCTATCATACCAATGTTGCCACAGCCAACACTACATATGGATATGGAAAACAGCAGCCCTGCCATTTTGGATCAGATTTGATGAAATCAAATAATGCATGATTATTATGATCTGGCAAGGTCTGTTACAATTACAATGGGGGAGATGTCTGTGAGAATGTGATAGAAAACATGAAGTGGACAGGCAATGTGACTATTTTGGTTGCATATGCTCCTTAATATTTTGCTGTGCTACCTGGAATTTGGGAGCACCAGTGGGCCTAGAAAAAAACATCCAGAAAATAATTGTTGTAATGATTAGGTTTCGCTCTACCATTGTTTCCGAGTGACCTAGAGAAAAAAGTGAGTGCATCTATATTAGCATAATGGTTTTACCATTACGACAGCAGCTTGTTTCTAGCCCAGACAGTTGAAAAGATATGACCCATTATACCTTAACGTTTTTTTCTTCCTATGGTGGATTGACGGGGACGCATTTTACATTCATAAATCATGTCAAGGGAAATTCTAAACTACTCATGTGACAGTTGTTTACACCTTGTTCAGCAGCCTGGTCTCATAGATTAGATGTAACATAGTCAATGTAAATATGGGATGCTCAATTAGCAACTTTTCAACTACTTACTACTTTGCAACTACTTAGCATAGTACTAACACCTTTCCCTAACCAAAACAAAAACTGTTTTAGCTAAACTTAATGCTAACCCAGCTAACGTTAGCCACAAACAATTTAAATTCGTAACATATCATACGTTTAGCAAATTGATAACATATTATACATTTAGCACATTTGTAACATATTGTACGTTTTGCAAATTCGTAATACAGCATACTAAATGGATGCATACCATACGAAACGTAACATATCATACCAAATGTCGCCATATTTACATACAGGATAATACGAAATGGAAAGGAAAAAAATATGGCTTCTCCAGGAGATCAATGATCATAGCAATGAATGACTGATCTCTTACCTGTCATCACTCACTGCCCCTAAACAAGGCAGTGTTCACTGTTCCTATGCCGTCATTGTAATTAAGAATTTGTTCTTAACAGGTTGTTCAGTCACATTACCTCATTAGCTAGCTAGCTACCTAGCTGGTAACTTTACAAGTAGGCTGTATCCGAACATTTGTGGGCACAGAAAAAAATGAAAAAACATGGCTTCTTCAGGAGATCAATGATCATAGCAATGAATGACTGATCTCTTACCTGTCATCACTCCCTGCCCCTAAACAAGGCAGTGTTCACTGTTCCTATGCCGTCATTGTAATTAAGAATTTGTTCTTAACTGACTTGCCTAGTTAAATAAAAAATGAATAAAAAAAACTCAAACATGATGTTCTTAAAGAGACAGTGAACAATTTAATGTAATGCATCTCAATAGGAAAATAGTGCTTTTAAATAATGTAGAAACCTAATATTTCACAACTGACTTTGTAATTTAAAGTGGATCTGACAGTGTTTTAGTGACATGAAGTCTTATGAAAATCTGTTCATATACAAGCGAGAATGTTATGGGATGACGTAGAGTAAGGCATTTGTGAAAATTCTATAGCAATATAGAGTGGGAAAGTGGCAGTGCGTTTGGACAATTAATAGAAACTGCAGTAAATAAAACTGCAGTAAATAAAACCTAAAACCTCTTGTCCAGGGCCGGAGTCAAAGCAGACCTGTGCGCCACAGCCAATCAGAGCTACAATAGGTCTTTATGCATTTAAGCCATTTGCTAGCAAGTTAAGCACAACTTTAGATCATTAGAATGCATTGGCCAAAAGCCACAAAATACACTTGAATGGATTTTTGCAAATATGTAAATACCACAGGAGTCCTCTTACATTTGGGAACTTTACTACAGTCCTATTCATTAAACAACCAAGATGGGCTCTCTCCCTCAGTTATGCATATCAACACCAACAATATTAACTAATACTAGCCAGAGCGAGATGAGCTTAAATCTAACGAGAGAACATTAGAAAACCCACCAACTTTTTCAGCTAGTTGACTGTCCAAATTGCACAGATAAACGATGGGGAATAGTAGCATTAGCAGCTTGCCTGCTAATGCATGATTGTCCTAACCCACATTTTGACAACTAAATGGGAACTTGCCTGACAACGCTCGATCTGATCGATGTTGTTAGGTTCTGAACAAACAGAGTAAAAACTCGAATGGAAGACTAGAAAAAGCTCAAACCAAGTATATTCACCCACTAGGTCATACAGCTACAAAGACATGCTATGCTTACACAAACACATATATTTATAACCTCCTACTAGGTGGGGTCAACTCCTTACACATCTAGACAGACAATACATCTCTGTTGCTAGGCAGGAACTTAATTGGTTCCTCTCACTGGTGTAGTCATGGCCCTGCCTGATGCTAGAACCTTCGTGGGCGTGAAAGTGTATTTTTGTGAGATAGGGCTGTAGTAGGAGGGTTGTTGGGGTGGGCCGTGCTTGTCCTAACCCACGTTTTGACAACTGAATGGGAACTTGCCTGCCCGCCCATTTGATCGATACCAAATATATTTTATTGACAACTAAGGGTGCGTAAATTGACTCCAGCGTGTCAGAGTGCGCTCTGGGTTGTTTGTAAGTTCAGAGCGTTGTCAGATTGTCTGTTTGTAAATTCAGAGTGTTTCACTCTCCAAGCGTTCAGAGTGCACACTGCACTACTGACTGGATGCTCCGGCTGAGGAATAGGGTTGATCCGAGCGTTACTCACAACTGCAGTCAAGCACCCAAGTTCTGGCTAAATTTGGCTAGCTTGCTAGCTACTTCCAGATACAAATGAGAGAACACCTCACTCTGACCATTTTACTCACCCTAGCAGAGCTGATAAGGCTGCTTACATGTTATCTAGTGTTTTAGTGACTACCATTCCGTACAAATGTGCGCAACCGCAACATTCAAACGAGGCTACAAAGAAAACTAATGGGACCGTAGCGACTGTGTTGATGTCAAAATCGGGGGTGTGAATTAGGTTTCTATTCAAGCGTTGATCGACAAGGTAATGGCTCTATTGTATTTGAGAAAAGTTGAAAAAACTGACCCTCCGTTACATCTTGACTTCATCATCGTCATGTCGTAATGTACAGCACGCATAAAGCAACTATTTCTGTCTTACAAATCTCTCTCCACCAGGTGTAGCACTTCTATCATATTTTAAAAACAAGAAATGGACAGTGAGTAAGGGGGTAAGGGGGGATACCTAGTCATTTTTTCGTCATCATTGCATGTGATCATCATTCTCAAAGCCGCTTCAAATTCGACACATAACAAACTATTTTATTGACATTTTAGAGGCGATAAGGTGATAAGTTGGACAGATCTAGTGAAAAAAAGCAGTTTTCCCACACAACATCTCTCTTTGTCACTATCACGCAATAGTTTCGCTTCCCCACCCGCCATTTTTAAAAAGACCCGACGGGGCTCTGCTTGAATTATGCAGAAACGGGCAGCGTTTAGGTCATGTAATTGATTCTGTTGGAACGGGTAGAAATTGTGCTTTATAATGGTATTGACATCACAGTTGATCTGGAAGTATTACGTTTTTGGGGCGCTAAAATAAGGGCAATTGTACGGACCAAGGCAATGTTTTCACTTTTGAGTTGTGGGTGATTATTTTCAGTGTTTGTTTCCACACGGAACTGTTTCGGTTTTGTTTTTTCACGTCGTCGCTTATGGTTTTGTTCAGTGTTCTTTTTAAAAACCAAGATGAACACTTACCACGCTGCGTATTGGTCCAATCCTTGCTACTCCTCCTCAGAAGAGGAAGAGGAAAGCCGTTACAACACTCAGACGAGTGCTCTGAAATCACAGTAGACAGCCAGAGTGAATTTACAAACATGGTAACTAAGATATGCTAACTGGATAACAGTCGTTCAAGTTCATCATAATGTAGCTAGCAAGCAAAGTGATTGACATTTCTTGCTAGCTAATGAAATGAAACCAGCATCTCTAGCTGTAGCAACTGAAAAACGATATGAGAGAAAATAGTCGGTCACCCTCTCCAATGACATGACTTCCTCCCAGCAGCTAGTTAGCCAATGTTATTTAGCTTATTAAATAAATAGCTACATAAATAGATACGCTAGCCTGTTAGCCACATTATTACTGATTTGTCATCATTTCCCTTGCTAGTTTGATTGTACTAACATTCCCAGCCTTAGTTACAGTCATCCATTTTTGTCCAAATGATTGAGTCATGACTTCCTGAAACAGTGTATCCTGAATGGGTGTACCAGGCCAGCTGTGATTTACAACATGATAGCAATATTTTTTGGACTACAAAGAAATGTATTGCTGAACTACATCCATAATATATTCTGCCATCAATGCCTTGCTGTACGACATGGAATTTTGAGCCAAATATAACTTATTTTTAAAACCTAAAGTTGGTTTTGTAGCATAAATTGGGAATTTGATATTTTTGACTGATTATGATTGTCTGTTTTATATCAGCAAAGTACTGAAACGCTGTCAAAGACTCCAGTCACCCAAGTCATAGGCTGGTCTCTCTGTTACCGCACGGCAAGCGGTACGGGAGCGCCAAGTCTAGGTCCAAAATGCTCCTAACCTCTCTGGGATAGGCGGGAGAGTCACGTCCCACTTGGCCAATTGCCAGGGAAAATGCAGATAGCCAAATTCAAATAAAATACTATAAAATCCAAACTTTCATTAAATAACACATGTAAGATACCAAATTAAAGCTACACTCGTTGTGAATCCAGCCAACATGTCATATTTCAAAAAGGCTTTTCGGCGAAAGCATAAGAAGCTATTATCTGATGAAAGCACAACAGTAAACAAAGAGTAGCATATTTCAACCCTGCAGGCACCACACAAAACGCAGAAATAAAATATAAATCATGCCTTACCTTTGACGAGCTTCTTTTGTTGGCACTCCAATATGTCCCATAAACATCACAAATGGTCCTTTTTGTTCTATTAATTCCGTCGATATATATCCAAAATGTCAATTTTCCGCGTTTGATCCAGAAAAAAACTGCTTCCAATT
Source organism: Oncorhynchus mykiss (assembly GCF_013265735.2). Classification (NCBI taxonomy): domain Eukaryota; kingdom Metazoa; phylum Chordata; class Actinopteri; order Salmoniformes; family Salmonidae; genus Oncorhynchus; species Oncorhynchus mykiss. The sequence continues at coordinate 10,092,813 of NC_048568.1, read as the reverse complement.
TGCGCTCCGTCACTACAAAATATCTCAATTTACCTGTAAACTTTGCCAAAAGATTTCAAACTACTTTTGTAATACAACTTTAGGTATTTTTGTTTGTTGGTTTGTTTTGCTTCCACTGGTCCTGAGGCCCTTGGTAAAGTTCATGATGCTGTTGACCTTAACAAGTACCAGGACATTTTAGCCAAAAACCTGCCCACTGGGCACACAATGGTTGACTCAACGTTGTATCCAATTTAATTTCAATTAAGTTGAACCAATGTTGAATTGACAACTATGTTCAGTGGGTGGTGGCTTCTGCCAGGTGGATCTTCCATCAAGACAATAACCCTAATCACTAATCAAATTCAACAAAGAAATGGTTAATTGACCACAAAATCAACAGCTTGCAATGGCTCTCTGTCTCCAGACTTGAACCACATTGAAAACCTGTGGTTTGAATTGAAGAGGGCAGTCCATACGCACAGACGAAGGAGATCAATCAGGTATCTGGAAAATTCTCTATGGAAGAATGGTCTAAGATCCCTCCCAATATGTTCTCCAATCTCATAAAACATTTTACAACATTTTATCAGTGTCGTTACCCTTGCAGGTGCTAGATTATTGAAAATAAATTTTGATGTATCTTTTTAGATTGTGCAATAAAAAAATATATCTTTATCTGAGCAATTGAATTAGCGGAGAATTAAACAAATATATTTTGCATACAATATAGCTTATTGATTTTATACAGTATTTTTTGCTCATCTTTATCAATGGTGTCAATAATTATGGACCCCACTACACATAGAAATACACACATCTTACATGTGTTCCTAACGACAAGCCGAGTTGCAGCCTTGTAACAGAATAGCACAGCGGCCGTCTATGTGCATGGCATTGGACAAGGCTTTACCCCAAATGACACCCTATTCCCTTTATAGTGCACTACTCTTGACAAGAGCCCTATTGACCCTGGTCAAAGGTAGTGCACTATAAAGGGAATAGGTTGCCATGTGGGACACAGCCCAGGAGTGTCCGTCCTTTTAATCTTAGCACAAGGATCCCGTTAACGGGATCAAAATTGACAACATCCGGTGAAGCTGGAGCGCGCCAAATTCAAATTACAAAATTGTAATATTAAACATTCATGAACATACCAGTGTCCTACATCATTTAAAAGCTTAACTTCTTGTTAATCCAGCCGCTTTGTCAGATTTCAAAGAGGCTTTACAGCGAAAGCATACCATGCGATTATTTGAGGACAGCGCCCCGCTTACTAAAGTATTAAAAACAGTTTCCAAACCAGCAGAGGGGTCAGAAAAGTCAGAAATAGCGATAAAATAAATCACTTACCTTTTTGAAGATTTTCCTCTGTTTGCAATCCCAAGGGTCCCAGCTACACAACAAATGGTTGTTTTGTTCGATAAAGTCCTTCTTTATATCCCAAAAAGTCAGTTTAGTTGGCGCGTTTGATTCAGTAATCCACCCGTTCAACATGCATACAAAGGAATCCCAAAAGTTACCAATAAACTTCGTCCAAGCAAGTCAAACAACGTTTCTAATCAATCCTCAGGTACCCTAATATGTAAATAAATGATAAAATTTAAGACTGAATGTAGTAGTTCAATACCGGAGATAAATAACGAGGTGCGCACCCTCATCTACACGGGCCACAAGGCTACAGTCAAAATGAGAGCCACCTTGAAAAACTAGAATTACTAAGTCATTTTTCAAAAAACAAGCCTTAAACCCTTTCCAAAGACTTGACATCTAGTGGAATCCATATGAACTGCAATCTGGGAGCTATTTATTTGTATATCCCATAGACAAACGTTGAGATGGAAAGTGACCTCAAAACAACATCTGGATGGGTTCTGTTATACTCACAGACCTTACATGAACAGTTTTAGAAACTGCCAAGTGTTTTCTATCCAATGCTACCAATTATATGCATATACTAGCTTCTGGGCCTGAGTAACAGGCAGTTTACTTTGGGCACGTAATTTATCCGAACTTCCAAACACTGCACCCTAGCTCTAAGAGGTTCACCCATCTAGAATGGTTCCTAACACATCCTCTGAAATGGACCCCATCCTCAGAATGTCTCAGGGTGGAGTTAGTATCCTCCCACTCAGAAAGTTTAGCAGCACAGCCTAGCCTCCTTAAGCTACTTGGGCCTGTGAGAATACATCGAAAGTGCATCTTTCCTTCCTAGACATGATTGGACAGGTATACGCAAGAGCTCGACCATAGCTTTCACCTGTCCAGTCAATTATAATACTTCAGGGAAGGGAGTAAGGAAATGTGTGCTGTTAAAGAATTTGAATTCGCTTGAAGGTAATAAAAGCAAGTTTGACTGGAGGAAGGAATACATTGACCTTGCACAGAGTGGTCTCTAAAACACAGCGCGCTGAACAATCGGCAGACCAACGCTAGATCCACATTTGGTGCGATATGTGCAACCTTTTACCTTGTGGTTTTATGGAAATTTTTGGTCTTTGTAACGTGTAAATGCACCAAAAGGAATATAATTAATCCTCTAGCCTATTAAATTTCCCCACAACTCATGAAATTCCATTAGGCCGCCATTTTAACACATTTACAATGGGACTTAATCGGGGTGAAGTCAGGCACCAGGATGAGGTTAGACGTGATGCACAGTCATTGATTTACCATTTCTGCTGCGTCGTGGGGTGCAGCCATGTCATGTTAATAAAGATAGACTTGTCCTGAACCCTAAAGTTCTTCTCATCTCCTCTCCATGGCACAGTGTCGGTGCATGCCACTGTAATATCCCAATATCTTACACACAGCAAGATTTACCTAAGCACAATCTCTGAGGGTATGATATCTGTTTTTCTCTATCGAAACATTCAGCGCTAGTGTTCCATATCCAAAGGCTTCAATCATTGCAGCATTGCAATGCTTGGTATGTCACCTGAATAATGCTTAGAAATGGCCTTTCAAAACAACTGAATGAGAGACTATTTTATGTAACTAGGCAAGTCAGTTAAGAACAAATTATTATTTACAATGACGGCCTACACCGGCTAAACCCGGATGACGATTAGCCAATTGTGAGCCACCCTATGGGACTCCCAATCACGAACAATTGTGATACCGCCTGGATTCGAACCAGGGTGTCTGTAGTGACCTCTCAAGAACTGAGATGCAGTGCCTTAGACCTCTGCGCCACTCAGAACCTTGTATCTTTACTTTACTACCAGTAAAGATTTGTTCCCAGGCCTAGTACAGTTCACCATATGTACATCCAGTGGTTACATATTCTTAATTTAGGCCTTTGTTTGAGTCTGACTCAGGGCTGAATCATCTGTCCATTAGCCTAGCTAACATTTCCCTCTGCAATTACCACCATGTCAGATTGACAAAATAAAAACGCCTGAGAAGTATGTTAATCTGGTTCCTATGTTTAAGTGTATGTCTAAGAGTGCATCCCAAATGACACCCTATTCCTTATATAAAGTAGTGCTAAGGAGTAGGGTACTAAGTGGAGTGATGATGGGGAGCCTTGCCAAAAGGCTTTGGCATGTAAATGCAGGTCTTAGTTTTCAGCCGTCATTAGCTTTCATCAGGGAGCTAGGCTCTGTCACCACGGGCCCAAATTGTTTTAAATGCAGTGCAATTAACTGAGCTGAAGTTGATACTTAGTGGATGAGGAAAGTATGGTGTCTCTTAAGAGCCTTTTGTATAGGGGATTTGTTTGCCGTGCGCTGGTCTTTTAAAACTGGCCAACTAAGTAAAAATAAGGCTTATGGTAAACCATACATGACGGGTACAGTGAATATGCTCCTAATGGCACCCTATACCCTATCTAGTGTACTACTTTTGACCAGAGTCCGCTAGGGGCCCTGGACAAAAGTAGTACACTATATAGGGAATAGGGTGCCATTTGGGAGGCAGACATTGTCTAACCAGCCAGCCAACTCAGATGTGAATTGCTGGATTAGATGTGAATTGCTGGATTACCCAGTCTCTTAATTAAGAACTCGACATAACAATTGGGCTTTAATGATTAATCCATTTTGTTCTACTTTGGTTTTGGATATTAAATGCCCCTACTTTTTAATAGCTCCTTGTAAGGACAGAGCTTCAGGCTTGCGTCCCCAAAAGGCACCCTATTTCCTATTGTGTCTCGTCCAAAATAGTGCACTATAGAGGGAATAGTGTGTCATTTGGGACAAAATCCTAACTCCACCTGGAGCACATGAGGGAGTGGAGCTCCTCTTTTCTCCTTCAAAATTGGACACAAATTTGCCTGAAATGTATGGTTGAGGCTTGACCTGAACTACAAAAACATGATGTTCTCTTGAATCCCCACCTGCACCCTAGCAGCAGGTGCCTTCATGAGTTATGGACATAATTTCAGGCTTGAGACACGAGGCCCAATTTGGTTTGATCACATGAAACTAGATTCTGTTAGCACATGTATGTATCATATAATCAACATTAAAATATGTCTGGCTGTCTAGGGTGTCTGTCTGTGTCTTCATTCCCCCTGAAGACCACCTTAGTTCACAGGCATGAAACACTGTTGGCAATGGCCCCTAGCAGGTACTCACTTGCTGGAGCAACTTTGCTTGTAGTTTTTTGTAGATTTCTTTATTTTCCATTTGCAACGGAAATGTATCTTTTGCATAATCCATTCTCCCTGGTAGACATACGCACAAATACAGTACATAGATACAGTGGGGTCCGAAATGATTGACACTCTTGATAAAGATGAGCAAAAATGACTGTATAAAATAAATAATTAAAATACTTAGCTATATTGTATAATCCCAAAAATTGCTCAGAGAAAGAGATTTTGAGTAATAAAACAAATACTAAAATAAACACTACCGGTCAAAAGTTTTTGAACACTTTTTCATTCAAGGGTTTTTCTTTATATTTAGTATTTTCTACATTGCAGAATAATAGTGAAGACATCAACACTATGAAATGACACATATAGAATCATGTAGTAACAAAAACTGTGTTAAACAAATCTAAATATATTTGAGACTCTTCAAATAGCCCTTTGATTTTGATGACAGCTTTGCACACTCTTTGCATTCTCTCAACCAGCTTCATGAGGTGGCATGCATTTCCTGGCATGCATTTCAATTAACAGGTGCCTTGTTAAAAGTTAATTTGTGGAATTCCTTTCCTTTAATGTGTCTGAGCCAATCAGTTGTGTTGTGACAAGGTATACAGAAGATAGCCCTATTTTGTAAAAGACCAAGTCCATATTATGGCAAGCACAGCTCAAATAAGCAAAGAGAAAAGACAGTCCATCATCACTTTAAGACATGAAGGTCAAGAACTTTGAAAGTTTCTTCGAGTGCAGTCGCAAAAACCATCAAGAGCCATGATGAAACTGGCTTTCATGAGGACCGCCACAGCAATGGAAGACCCAGTTACCTCTGCTGCAGAGGATAAGTTCATTAGAGTTAGCAGCCACCAGAAATTGCAGCCCAAATAAATGCTTCAGAGTTCAAGTAATATACACATCTCAACATCAACTGCTCAAAGAAGACTGTTTAAATCAGGCCTTCGTGGTTGAATTGCTGCAAAGAAACCACTACTAAAGGACACCAATAATAAGAAGAGATTTGCTTGGGCCAATAAACACAAGCAATGGACATTAGACTAATGGAAGTAAGTTGTTTGGTCTGGAGTCCAAATTTGAGATTTTTGGTTCCAACCGCAGTGTCTTTATGAGATGCGGTGTGGGTGAACTGATGTATATTTCCCACTGTAAAGCATGGAGGAGGAGGTGTGGGGGTGCTTTGCTGGTGACACTCTCTGTAATTTATTTAGAATTCAAGGCACACAACCAGCCTGGCTACCACAGCATTCTGCAGCGATACACCATCCCATCTGGTTTGGGCTTATTGGGACGATCATGAGTTTTTCAACAGGACAATGACCCAACACACCTCCAGGCTGTATAAGGGCTATTTTACCAATAAGGAGAGTGATGGAGTGCTGCATCAGAAGACCTGGCCTCCACAATCCCCCGACCTCAACCAAATTTAGATGACCGAGTGAAGAAAAAGCAGCCAACAAGTGCTCAGCATTTGTGGAAACTCCTTCAAGACTGTTGGAAAAGTATTCTAGCTGTAGCTGGTTGAGAGAATGCCAATAGTGTGCAAAGTTGTCATCAAGGCAAAGGGTGGCTATTTGAAGAATCTAAACTATATCTTGATTTGTTTAACACTTTTTTGGCTACTACATGATTCCATGTGTGTTATTTCATAGTTTTTATGTCTTCACTATTATTCTACAATGTAGGAAATAGTCAAATGAAGGAAAACCCTTGAATGAGTAGGTGTTCTAAAACTTTTGACTGGTAGTGTATGTCAGAATTATTGACATCCTGTTTTCAATATCACTGTTTTCAATACCTCACCTTGCAAGGATAACGACACTGATCCTTTTTCAATGGGTTTCAATTCCGGAGACTGAGATGGCCATTGCAAAATGGCGATTTTTTAAAAAACTATTTATTTGTGGATTTTGATGTGTGCTTGGGGTTATTGCGTTGCTGAAAGATCCACTTACAGCCAAGTGTCAGCCTCTTGTCAGAGGCAAGCAGGTTTTTGGCTAAAATGTCCTGGTACTGGGGAAAGTTCTTGATGCCCAGGGGCCCTAGGACCAACAGAAGCAAAATAGCCCCCTAACATAAAAAAAATCCACCACCATGTTGTACAGCAGGTATGGGGTTCTTTTCTGCTCATGCATTGTCATTGACGCCAAACCCATCACTGGTTTTGTGTGGCCAAAGAGCTTTATTTTCATGTAACCCAACAAATGCAAACGGCAGAAGTTTGCTAAACAGTATTGGCACGTGGATTGGAACCAGTACATTGGTCAGATGACATGAACATAGAGCTCTTTGACCACGCTTACCGATGGTGGGTTTGTAGTCGAATTGAGAATCAATGAAAAAAAATAAAACATGGAGTGGGGGCCGTGAGAGTCATTTATTCAGATACATTTCAAGCCCTGCTGGTCATCTGTTATTCAAGATGTTCATAATCTGGCCTTGTACTATTGTAATCTCCACCCGGCACAGTCAGAAGAGGACTGGTCACCCCTCAGAGCCTGGTTCCTCTCTAGGTTTCTTCCTAGGTTCCTGCCTTTCTAAGGAGTTTTTCCTAGCCACTGTATCAAATCAAATTATAATCCAATTTATTTATATAGCTTTATATAGCTTTATACATCAGCTGATATCTCAAAGTGCTGTACAGAAACCCAGCCTAAAACCCCAAACAGCAAGCAATGCAGGTGTAGAAGCACGGTGGCTAGGAAAAACTCCCTAGAAAGGCCAAAACCTAGGAAGAAACCTAGAGGAACCAGGCTATGTGGGGTGGCCAGTCCTCTTCTGGCTGTGCCGGGTGGAGATTATAACAAAACATGGTCAAGATGTTCAAATGTTCATAAATGACCAGCATGGTCGAATAATAATAATAAGGCAGAATAGTTGAAACTGGAGCAGCAGCACAGTCAGGTGGACTGGGGACAGCAAGAAGTCATCATGTCAGGTATTCTTGGGGCATGGTCCTAGGGCTCAGGTCCTCTGAGAGAGAGAAAGAAAGAGAGAATTAGAGAGAGCATATGTGGGGTGGCCAGTCCTCTTCTGGCTGTGCCGGGTGGAGATTATAACAGAACATGGCCAAGATGTTCAAATGTTCATAAATGACCAGCATGGTCGAATAATAATAATAAGGCAGAACAGTTGAAACTGGAGCAGCAGCACAGCCAGGTGGACTGGGGACAGCAAGGAGTCATCATGTCAGGTAGTCCTGGGGCATGGTCCTAGGGCTCAGGTCCTCCAAGAGAGAGAAAGAGAGAAGGAGAGAATTAGAGAACGCACACTTAGATTCACACAGGACACCGAATAGGACAGGAGAAGTACTCCAGATATAACAAACTGACCCTAGCCCCCGACACATAAACTACTGCAGCATAAATACTGGAGGCTGAGACAGGAGGGGTCAGGAGACACTGTGGCCCACTCCGAGGACACCCCCGGACAGGGCCAAACAGGAAGGATATAACCCCACCCACTTTGCCAAAGCACAGCCCCCACACCACTAGAGGGATATCTTCAACCACCAACTTACCATCCTGAGACAAGGCTGAGTATAGCCCACAAAGACCTCCGCCACGGCACAACCCAAGGGGGGGGGGGGGGGGGGGTGCCAACCCTGTAATAGCTTTTTCTTTGAAACAAGAAAATTATTTTATATTTTTTATAAAAAGAGCTTTGACTGGAATTGCAGTAGTCTATATGGCAGATGACAAGTGCCCGAATTAGGACCTGCACTGTGAAGAAAGGTCATACTCTACAGGTGTTGTAGAGCATGAACTTGCAGGAGCGAGTTACTGATTTGATGTTTGCAGAGAATGACGGGGTGTTGTCCAGGGTCACGCCAAGGTTCTTTGCACTCTGGGAGGGCTTAGCCCCCTCAGTTCAAACTTAGGCCCCTTTCAGTCTTATGTTCTTTATAAAAATAGCAAAAAGTTCAAATGATTGAGTGGCAGGTTGGCGCAAAACAAATCTGTATCTCCTCTGCGCTGTGTCAGCACAATGGACAGTGTGTGTAGGGGGGTGGCTATGGAAAGCCACTTGGGAGGTATCGATCCTTTTGGGTTTCCATAAAAAGCTGGAATAAATGCTTCTCATCTCTGTGGTAGGCTAAGTGAATAATGTGACACGCCTCCCTCTGCACTCTGGTGAGGAGGTCGTGTTGGAGGCCGAACTGTCTCCTTCCTGCTCCTCTGCTGTTCCAGGAGTGTCTGCCCTATTATGGGGTGTGTGAGGTTTTTATCCCGACTGACACTGAGTTGATTATGACCGAGCTCTCTCTGGAGCCTGGAGAGGGTGTGCTCTGACCCTTTCTCTGGGCTTGGAGAGAAAATAACTGCACCACAAAATGTTCCTGGGTGTGGCACAGAAGTTGTCACTGCTGGGGGGGGTCTACGTCCTGACAATGTATTAAGATTACTGCTTATGTGTGAGGAACGTGTCTCAAGCGTAATGTAAAATGTAGAGACCAGAATCAGTGGGAGCGGTGTCTGGCAACAGGCACATTTCTCTCCACTGACTCTCACCAATTCGTTATCACTATTTGTTTCATTGTGTAAATTGTTTGTCAATGTTTTATCAATACCCCATGAGAAATATATTCATCATTGAAGTTACTGTTAATCCCAACATGGTCCCACATTAATTTACAATGTTTGGTTAAATATACAGTTGAAGTCGAAAGTTTACGTACCATCCATGTTGAGGTACATATCACACAACATTAAACTTGATGGAGAAACCATATACATACACTCCAAACAAAGACAACAAAGAAATTGACAATAAACTGGTAAAGAACATTATTTTTTACAAGTGTTGAGCAATTTGTGAGCTCTCCAAACAATGTTTCCACTTGGAAAATGAGAATGGTATGAATGGACAGTTGAAGTCGGAGGTTTACATACACATAGGTTGGAGTCATTTAAACTTGTTTTTCAACCACTCCACACATTTCTTATTAACAAACTATAGTTTTGGCAAGTCTGTTAGGACATCTACTTTGTGCATGACACAAGAAATATTTCCAACATTTGTTAACAGACAGATTATTTCAGAACGTGGTACCTTCAGGCCTTTGGAAATTGCTCCCAAGGATGAACTAGACTTGTGGAGGCCTCCAAATATTTGGTCTTGGCTGATTTCTTTTCATTTTCCCATGATGTCAAGCAGAGGCACTGAGTTTGAAGGTAAGCCTTGAAATTCATCTACAGGAACACCTCGAATTGACTCAAATTATGTAAATTAGCTTCTAAATCAGAATATTCTAAAGTCATGACATTTTCTGGAATTTTCCAACCTGCTTAAAAGCATAGTCATCTTAGTGTATGCACACTTCTGAACCACTGGAATTGTGATACAGTGAATTATAAGTGAAAAAATCTGTCTGTAAACAATTGTTGGAATAAAATACTTGCGTCATGCACAAAGTAGATGTCCTAACCGACTTGCCAAAACTATAGTTTGTTAACAAGAAATTTGTGGAGTGGTTGAAAAACAAGTTTAAATGACTCCAATATACAGTTGAAGTCATAAGTTTACATACACCTTAGCTAAATACATTTAAACTCAGTTTTTCACAATTCCTGACATTCAATCAAAAAATTCCCTGTCTTAGGATCACCACTTTTTTTTTAACAATGTGAAATGTCAGAATAATAGTAGAGAAAATTATTTATTTCAGCTTTTATTTCTTTCATCACATTCCCAGTGGGTCAGAAGTTTACATACACTCAATTAGTATTTGGTAGCATTGCCTTTAAATTGTTTAACTTGGGTCAAACGTTTTGGGTAGCCTTCCACAAGCTTTCCACAATAAGTTGGGTGAACTTTGGCCCATTCCTCCTGACAGAGCTGGTGTAACTGAGTCCGGTTCTAGGCCTCCTTGCTCGCACACACGCTTTTTCAGTTCTGCCCACAAATCTTCTATGGATGGAGGTCAGGGCTTTGTGATGGCCACTCCAATACCTTGACTTTGTTGTCCTTAAGCCATTTTGCCACAACTTTAAAAGTATGCTTGGGGTCATTGTCCATTTGGAAGACCCATTTGCGACCAAGCTTTAACTTCCTGACTGATGTCTTGAGATGTTGTTTCAATATATCCACAAAATTCTCCTCCCTCATGATGCCATCTATTTTGTGAAGTGCACCAGTCGCTCCTGCAGCAATGCACCCCCACAACATGATGCTGCCACCCCCATGCTTCACGGTTGGGATGGTGTTCTTCTGCTTGCAAGCCTCCACTTTTTTCCTCCAAACATAATGATGGTCATTATGGCCAAACAGTTCTATTTTTGTTTCATCAGACCAGAGGACATTTCTCCAAAAATTACAATCTTTGTCCCCATGTGCAGTTGCAAACCATAGTCTGGATTTTTTAATGGTGGTTTTGGAGCAGTGGCTTCTTCCTTGCTGAGCAGCCTTTCAGATTATGTTGATATAGGACTCGTTTTACTGTGGATATAGATACTTTTGTAGCAGTTTCCTCCAGCATCTTCACTGCTGTTCTGGGATTGATTTGCACTTTTCGAACCAAAGTGCATTCATCTCTAGGAGACAGAACGGGTCTCCTTCTTGAGCGATATGACGGCTGTGTGGTCCCATGGTGTTTATACCTGCATACTATTGTTGTATAGATGAACATGGTACCTTCAGGCCTTTGGAAATTGCTCCCCAATAACGAACCAGACTTGTGGATGTCTACAATTCTATTCTGAGGTCTTGGCTGATTTCTTTTGATTTTCACATGATGTCAAGCAAAGAGGCACTGAGTTTGAAGGTAGGCCTTGAAAAACATACACAGGTACACCTCCAATTGACTCAAATTATGTCACTTAGCCTATCAGAAGCTTCTAAAGCCATGACATAATTTTCTGGAATTTTCCAAGCTGCTTAAAAGCACAGTCATCTTAGTGTATGTACACCTCTGACCCACTGGAATTGTGATAGAGTGAATTAGAAGTGAAATAATCTGTCTGTAGACAATTGTTGGAAAAAATACTTGCGTCATGCACAAAGTAGATGCCCTAACCGACTTGCCAAAACTATAATTTGTTAACAAGAAATGTGTGGAGTGGTTGAAAAACTAGATTTATTGACTCCAACCTATGTATATGTAAAATCCAACTTTAACTGTACATTCATGCCATTCTCATTCTCCAAGTGGAAACATTGTTTGGAGAGCTCAAACTGCTCAACACTTTACCAGTTTACTGTCAATTTCTTCGTTGTCTGTTTGGAGAGCATGCATATTGTTTCTCCGTCATGTTTATTGTTCTGTGGTATATTTACCTCAAAATATATGGCCTTCGTGCCAAGTATAGGTGTGGCCAAATGTATTGAGGTGTTGTAAAAGTACTTAAGTAAAAAATACTTTAAAGTACTAATTAAGTCGTTTTTTGGGGGATCTGTACTTTACTATTTATTTTTTTCCAACTTTTACTTCACTACATTCCTAAAGAAAATAATGTACTTTTTACTCCATACATTTTCCCTGACACACAATAGTACTCATTACATTTTGACAGGAAAATGGTCCAATTCACACACTTATCAAGAAAACATCCCTGTTCATCCCTACCGTCTCTGATCTGGAGGACTCACTGAACACAAATGCTTAATTTGTAAATTGTGTTGGAGTGTGCCCCTGCTATCCGTCAATAAAAAAGAGAAAATGGTGCCATCTGGTTTGCTTAATATAATGAATTTGAAATTACTTATACTTTTACCTTTGATATTTAAGAACATTTTAGCAATTCCATTTACTTTTGTTACTTAAGTATATTTAAAACCAAATACTTTTAGACTTTTACTCAAGTAGTATTTTCCTGGGTGACTTTCACTTTTACTTGAGTAATTTTCTATTAAGGTATCTTTACTTTTGCTCAAGTATTACAATTGAGTACTTATTCCACCACTGCCATTTGGGGATGCTCCACTTACTTTAGTTCCCTTTTCGGTAACACCTGCTCGTCAAACATCTCATTCCAAAATCATGGGCATTAATATGGAGTTGGTCCCACCTTTGCTGCTCTCACAGCCTTCACTATTCTGGGAAGTCTTTCCGCTAGATGTTGGAACATTACTGTGAGGATTTGCTTCCATTCAGCCACAAGCATTAGTGAGGTTGGACACTAATGTTGGGCGATTAGGCCTGGCTCGCAGTCGGTACACACACAAACACACACACGATAACATACATACACATGGATTTAGTAATGTAGATATGTGGTAGTGGTGGAGTAGGGGCCTGAGGGCACACGGTGTGTTGTGAAATCTGTGAATGTAATGTTTTAAAATTGTATAAGCTGCATGAATTTCACTGGACCCCAGGAAGAGTAGCTGCTGCATTGTATCCATAATAAATACAAAAAATAAATACAAATTCCAATTCATCCCAAAGGTGTTCGATGTGGTTGGTTCTCAACAATCCATTTCTGTATGGACCTCACATTGTGCACAGGGGCATTGTCATGCTGAAACAGGAAAAGGCCTTCCCCAAACTGTTGCCACAAAGTTGGAAGCACAGAATCGTCTAGAATGTCATTGTATGCTGTAGAGTTAAGATTTCCCTTCACTGGAACTAAGGGGCCTAGCCCGAGCCATGAAAAACAGCCCTTGACCATTATTCCTCCTCCACCAAACTTTACAGTTAACAATATGCATTGGGGCAGGTAGCGTTCTCCTCTTATTGTGCTGATGTTGCGTCCACAGGCAGTTTGGAACTTCGTAGTGTGTTGCAACCAAAGAATGTTTACGCGCTTCAGCACTAGGTGATCCCGTTCTGTGAACTTGTGTGGCCTACCACTGTGCGTTGTTGCTGCTAGACGTTTCAACTTCACAATAACAGCATTTAAAGTTGACAGGGGCAGCTCTAACAGGGAAGAAATTTGACAAACTGACTTGTTGGAAAGGTGGCATGCCACGTTGAAAGTCAATGAACTCTTCAGCAAGGCCATTCTACTGCCAATGTTTGTCTATGGAGTTGCATGGCTGTGTGCTCGAGTTCTTAACAAAAACAAATTGAACCAAACACAAGTGATGAAGGGAAGAAAGGAAGATAGGGTTGGCAATATCAAGGGTTTGAAAGTTAAATTCCCACCATGGTCCAAATACAGTATGGTGAATATAAACTCAGCAAAAAAAGAAAATTCCAAATATCTTCACAGATCTTCATTGCAAAGGGTTTTAACACTGTTTCCCATGCTTGTTCAATGAACCATAAACAATTAATTAACATGCACCTGTGGAACGGTCGTTAAGACACTAACAGCTTACAGACAGTAGGCAATGAAGGTCACAGTTATGAAAAATTAGGACACTAAAGATGCCTTTCTACTGACTCTGAAAAACACCAAAAGAAAGATGCCCAGTGTCCCTGCTCATCTGCGTGAATGTGCCTTGGGCATTCTGCAAGGAGGCAAGAGGACTGCAGATGTGGCCAGGGCAATAAATTGCAATGTCGGTACTGTGAGAAGCCTAAGACAGCGCTACAGGGAGACAAGACGGATAGCTGATCGTCCTCGCAGTGGCAGACCACGTGTAACAACACCTGCACAGGATCGGTACATCCGAACATCACACCTGCTGGACAGGTACAGGATGGCAACAACAACTGCCCGAGTTACACCAGGAACGCACAATCCCTCCATCAGTGCTCAGACTGTCCACAATAGGCTGAGAGAGACTGGACTCAGGGTTTGTAGGCCTGTTTTAAGACAGGTCCTCACCAGACATCACCGGCAACAACGTCGCTTGTCAGTGTTCTGCCAAGGCCAGCGAAGAGCCCGGATCTCAATCCATTGAGCACATCTGGGACCTGTTGGATCAGAGGTTGAGGGCTAGGGCCATTCCCCCCAGAAATGTCTGGTAACTTGCAGGTGACTTGGAAGAGTGGGGTAACATCTCACAGGAAGAACTGGCAAATTTGGTGCAGTCAATGAGGAGGAGATGTACTGCAGTACTTATTGCAGCTGGGGGCCACACCAGATACAGACTGTTACTTTTGATTTTGACCCCCCCCCCCCCCCCCCCCCCCCCCCCCCCTTGTTCAGGGACACATTATTCCATTTCTGTTAGTCACATGTCTCAGTTGTTGAATCTTATGTTCATACACATTTACAAATGTTAAGTTTACTGAAAATAAACGCAGTTGACAGTGAGAGGATGTTTCTTTTTTTTCCTGAGTTCATGTACATTATTAACTAACTTATTTTTCATCTACTTCTAAAACCCTTTGATGTGGAAATTCTTACACAGGGACACTCAAAGTCAATCTTAAATGAATTATTGTTTACCTCTAGGCTGAAACCTGAGATATCGTTCTCAAAACTGAAATATCATTCTCAGAACAAGGGTCTGGTTGTACTGCCAAATTGCAGATTCATAATTACATGAACACAGAAATTGGTTTATAGAAAAGCACGAACATAGAAATAGATAAATAGAAAAGCACCAACATAACATCTCACATCACACCTTGTTAATGATCTGTCCTCACTCTTTATATATTACCTCCTGACTTTGAAATACTTCTAAAGCAATCAATAATATCCCTTAACTTCTTATGGCTGGGGGCAGTATTGAGTAGCTTGGATGAATAAGGTGCCCAGAGTAAACTGCCTGCTACTCAGGCCCAGTTGCTAAAATATGCATATTATTAGTAGATTGGGATAGAAAGCACTGAAGTTTCTCATTTTTTTCAATGATGTCTGTTAGTATAACAGAACACATATGGCAGGCAAAAACCTGAGAAAAAATCCAACCAGGAAGTGGGAAATCTGAGGTTTGTAGTTTTAACTCTTTGCCTATCAAATATACAGTGTCTATGGGGTCAAATTGCACTTCCACTAGATGTCAACAGTCTTTAGAACCTTGTTTGATGCTTCTACTGTGAATGAGTGGGGAATGGGAGATGAATGAGTCAATGGTCTGGCAGAGTGGCATGAGCTGGTCACGCGCGTTCCATTGCATTTCTGAAGACAAAGGAATTCTCCGGTTGGAACATTATTAAAGATTTATGTTAAAAATATCCTAAAGATTAATTCTATACTTTGTTTTACATGTTTCTACGGACTGTAATGGAACTATTTGACTTTTTTGTCTGGCCTGCGCATCATGAATTTGGATTAGTGGGCTAAACGCGCGAACAAAAAGGAGGTATTTGGACATAAATTACGGACTTTATCGAACAAATCAAACATTTATTGTGGAACTGAGATTCCTCAAAGTGCATTCTGATGAAGATCATCAAAGGTAAATTAATATTTATAATGTTATTTCTGACTTCTGTTGACTCCACAACATGGCGGATATCTGTATGGCTTGATTTGTTGTCTGAGCGCTGTACTCAGATTTTTGCATGGTGTGCTTTTTCGGTAAAGTTTTTTTGTAATCTGACACAGCGGTTGCATTAAGGGGAAGTGTATCTATAATTCCATCCATGATAGTTGTATCTTTTATCAATGTTTATTATGAGTATTTCTGTAAATTGATGTGGCTCTCTGCAAAATCACCGGATGTTTTGGAACTACTAAACAACGCGCCAATGTAAACTCAGATTTTTGTATATAAATATGAACTTTATCGAACAAAACATACATGATTTGCATAACATGAAGTCCTATGAGTGTCATCTGATGAAGATCATCAAAGATTAGTGGTGAATTTTATCTCCATTTCTGCTTTTTGTGACTCCTCTCTTTGGCTGGAAAAACGGCTGTGTTTTTCTGTGACTAGGTGCAGACCTAACATAATCATTTGGTGTGCCTCCGTCGTAAAACCTTTTTGAAATCGGACAATGGTGGGATTGGTGGTGGGATTGACAAGTATCTTTAAAATGGTGTAAAATACTTATGTTTGAGGAATTTTAATTATGAGATTTCTGTTGTTTTGAATTTGGCGCTCTGCACTTTCACTGGCTGTTGTCATATCGATCCCGTTAGCGAGATTCAAGCCATAAGACGTTTTAATGTCCTTATATCCCATGTTACAACAACAGTGATTTGACAGAGAGAAAACATAGTATTGACATCATACTACCTACTACTACGACATCATACATAATAGAACAGTTCTAATGGTCATTCCTCAGGTCAACTTCTCTTTAATGACTGTGTCCGAAATGGCACCCTTTACCTACAGTGGCAAGAAAAAGTATGTGAACCTTTTGGAATTACCTGGATTTCTGCATAAATTGGACATCAGATTTGATCAGATCTTCATCTAAGTCACAACAATAGACAGTGTGCTTAAAATAATAACACAAATTGTATTTTTCTTGTCTATATTAAATACATAATTTACACATTCACAGTGTAGGTTGTAAAAAGCATGTGAAACCCTAGGCTAATGACTTCTGCAAAAGCTAATTGGAGTCAGCTAACCTGGAGTCCAATCAATGAGAAGAGATTGGAGATGTTGGTTAGGGCTGCCTTGCCCTATAAAGAAAACACTCACTGAATTTGAGTTTGTTATTCACAAGAAGCATTGCCGGATGTGAACCATGCCTCAAACCAAAGAGATCACAGAAGACCTAAGATTAAGAATTGTTGATTTGCATAAAGCTGGAAAGGGTTACAAAAGTATCTCTAAAAGCCTTGATGTTCATCAGTTCACGGTAAGACAAATTGTCTATAAATTGAGAAAGTTCAACACTGTTGCAACTCTCCCTATGAGTGGCCGTCCTGCAAAGATGACTGCAAGAGCACAGCGCAGAATGCTCAATGAGGTAAGAAGAATCCTAGAGTGTCAGCTAAAGACTTACAGAAATCTCTGGAACATGCTAACATCTCTGTTGACGAGTCTAAGATACAGTGCCTTGCGAAGGTATTCGGCCCCCTTGAACTTTGCAACCTTTTGCCACATTTCAGGCTTCAAACATAAAGATATAAAACTGTATTTTTTTGTGAAGAATCAACAACAAGTGGGACACAATCATGAAGTGGAACGACATTTATTGGATATTTCAAACTTTTTTAACAAATCAAAAACTGAAAAATTGGGCGTGCAAAATTATTCAGCCCCTTTACTTTCAGTGCAGCAAACTCTCTCCAGAAGTTCAGTGAGGATCTCTGAATGATCCAATGTTGACCTAAATGACTAATGAGGATAAATACAATCCACCTGTGTGTAATCAAGTCTCCGTATAAATGCACCTGCACTGTGATAGTCTCAGAGGTCCGTTAAAAGCGCAGAGAGCATCATGAAGAACAAGGAACACACCAGGCAGGTCCGAGATACTGTTGTGAAGAAGTTTAAAGCCGGATTTAGATACAAAAAGATTTCCCAAGCTTTAAACATCCCAAGGAGCACTGTGCAAGCGATAATATTGAAATGGATAGAGTATCAGACCACTGCAAATCTACCAAGACCTGGCCGTCCCTCTAAACTTTCAGCTCATACAAGGAGAAGACTGATCAGAGATGCAGCCAAGAGGCCCATGATCACTCTGGATGAACTGCAGAGATCTTCAGCTGAGGTGGGAGACTCTGTCCATAGGACAACAATCAGTCGTATATTGCACAAATCTGGCCTTTATGGAAGAGTGGCAAGAAGAAAGCCATTTCTTAAAGATATCCATAAAAAGTGTTGTTTAAAGTTTGCCACAAGCCACCTGGGAGACACACCAAACATGTGGAAGAAGGTGCTCTGGTCAGATGAAACCAAAATTGAACTTTTTGGCAACAATGCAAGACGTTATGTTTGGCGTAAAAGCAACACAGCTGAACACACCATCCCCACTGTCAAACATGGTGGTGGCAGCATCATGGTTTGGGCCTGCTTTTCTTCAGCAGGGACAGGGAAGATGGTTAAAATTGATGGGAAGATGGATGGAGCCAAATACAGGACCATTCTGGAAGAAAACCTGATGGAGTCTGCAAAAGACCTGAGACTGGGACAGAGATTTGTCTTCCAACAAGACAATGATCCAAAACATAAAGCAAAATCTACAATGGAATGGTTCAAAAATAAACATATCCAGGTGTTAGAATGGCCAAGTCAAAGTCCAGACCTGAATCCAATCGAGAATCTGTGGAAAGAACTGAAAACTGCTGTTCACAAATGCTCTCCATCCAACCTCACTGAGCTCGAGCTGTTTTGCAAGGAGGAATGGGAAAAAATGTCAGTCTCTCGATGTGCAAAACTGATAGAGACATACCCCAAGCGACTTACAGCTGTAATCGCAGCAAAAGGTGGCGCTACAAAGTATTAACTTAAGGGGGCTGAATAATTTTGCACGCCCAATTTTTCAGTTTTTGATTTGTTAAAAAAGTTTGAAATATCCAATAAATGTCGTTCCACTTCATGATTGTGTCCCACTTGTTGTTGATTCTTCACAAAAAAATACAGTTTTATATCTTTATGTTTGAAGCCTGAAATGTGGCAAAAGGTCGCAAAGTTCAAGGGGGCCGAATACTTTCGCAAGGCACTGTATGTAAAACACTAAACAAGAATGGTGTTCATGGTAGGACACCATGGAAAAAGCCACTGCTGTCCAAAAAAAACTTGCTGCATGTCTGAAGTTTGCAAAAGCGCACTTGGATGTTCCATGAGCTACTGGCAAAATATTCTGTGGACAGATAAAACTACAGTTGAGTTGTTTGGAAGGAACACAACCCTATGAGTGGAGAAAAAAAAGGCACAGCACACCAACATCAAAACCTCATCCTAACTGTAAAGTATGGTGGAGGGAGCATCATGGCTGGAGACATATTTCCCTCACTAACTTTAAACATCAGCTATCTGAGTAGCTAAACGATCGCTGCAGCTGTACATAGCCCATCTATAAATAGCCCACCCAATCTACCTACCTCATCCCCATATTGTTTTAATTTTATTTTCTGCTCTTTTGCACCCCCGTATTTCTACTTGCACATCCCCATCTGCTCATCTATCACTCCAGTGTTAATTTGCTAAATTGCAATTACTTCGCTACTATGGCCCATTTATTGCCTTACCTGCTCACGCCATTTGCACACACTGTATATAGACTTTCTTTTTTTCTATTGTGTTATTGACTGTACGCTTGTTTATTCCATGTGTGACTCTGTTGTTTGTGTCGCACTGCTTTGCTTTATCTTGGTCTGGCCGCAGTTGTAAATGAGAACTTGTTCTCAACTAGCCTACCTGGTTAAATAAAGGTGAAATAAAAAAAATGGTTTGGGGCTGCCTCAGGGCCTGGACAGCCCTGATGGAAAAATGAATTCAAGTTTATCAAGACATTTTGCAGGAGAATGTTAGACTATCTGTCCGCCAATTGAAGCTCAACAGAAGTTGGTTGACGCAACAGGACAACGACCCAAAACACAGAAGTAAATCAACAACAGAAGAAAATACGCCTTCTGGAGAGGCTCAGAGTCCTGACAACCCGATTGAGATGCTGTGGCATGACCTCGAGAGCAGTTCACACCAGACATCCCGAGAATATTGCTAAACTGAAACAGTTTTGTAAAGCGGAATGGTCCAAAATTCCTCCTGACCGTTGTGCAGGTCTGAGCCGCAACTACAGAAAACATTTGGTTGAGGTTGTTGCTGCCAAAGGAGGGTCAACCAGTTATTAAATCCAAAGGTTCACCTACCTTTTCCACCCTGCACTGTGAATGTTTACACAGTGTGTTCAATAAAGACATGAAAATGTATAATTGTTTGTGTGTTATTAGTTTAAGCAGACTGTTGTTGTGACCTAGATGAAGATCAACTTTACTGACCAATTTATGCAGAAACCAGGTATTTCCAAAGGGTTCACATACTTTTTCTTGCCACTGTACATCGTGCACTACTTTTGAGAAGAGCACTAGGGAATAGGATATTATTTGGGATTCAGCCAATGACCGAGTTAAGAGGAAGACCAAGGGGGCATATTTCATCTGAGCCATATTAGATGTGTCTGACAAGCATAGACATCTTAACCGGAGGAGATTATGCTATTAAACACAGACTAAGATTATGAATTAAACACAGTCTAGTAATCAAGACAATCACACGTTGAGGAAGGAACCTAATTTAGAACCTAGATTCTGGATGGCACATTTGGTGGCATCCCAAACGGCACCCTATTTCCTTCAAACAGCACCTTATTCCCTTTAAAATACCCTACTTTTGACCAGAGCCCATAGTGCACTAGAAAAGGGAACAGGGTGCCATTTGGGATGTAACCTTCATGTGGTTGGAGAAAGAGTTCACTTCATTTTTAGGACTAAGACCCCTAAAGGCCTGAGCCTTGCATTCATCATAATTAACCCCTGTAGCACACTCAGCTTCCTGTGCTAATCATGCAGTGAGCCACAGCACCAGATTGACTTTCAAATTAGAGCCACTAACAATGCTTGAGTCCCAAATGGCACTAGATTACCTCTATATAGGGAATAGTGTGCCATTTGGTAGTCACACGTAGCGCTGATACACCTTTAGGTTGTCAGGGCAACCTAAAGAATGGTGAACAGGGGGAGACCGATAATGGGAATTATGTTTGTCTTGCTTTATGAACACAATGGAATTGGGCGTGTATTACATTTTAAATTAATTTCTATGGCCTAAGTGAAAATTACATTCACTTTGTCAGTGGTTCTAAGTATAGCCACATGGAAGGAGGTGATATTATAAAAAAACGTGGAAGAATTATCCTCTACTGTTAAACCTATTCGTCTTTACTTCTTTTGCTTCGTACAACAAGGAGAAAGCCGTTAGAGATATATCAACAAGCTTCCTCATTTACAAGCATTGCAATTTGTAAAGCCATAAAAACAGTTAATATAGTGCTTTATTTACCTCACTCAAAATACAGGACAGTTAGAAAAGGGTCTGTGCAAGGATCTTTGAGTACACTGAAAGGTGACATACAGCACTGCTCTCCACAAAAAGAACTGGGAATTAATATTCAAACCGATGCATTTTGGCAGCAGGACAGATTGTAACTTTCTTTCTACAGATGAACATATATGCGGCAAAGGAAAGAGTGAGCGGAGTCATACTCAAAAAACGGACTGAGACAGGGAGGGACTAAGAAACATACGTTTTCCTTTTGCTACGGTGTGCACTAATGAATAACGACCATGAGCTGGTAGGTTGTTTGCCAACTAATATGTATGGCCCACTCTAGACAGGGACCTGTGTTCCACAATCCAATGTATGGATTCTTTGTCTTGGTTTGAAACTCAGGCATCCCAGAGAGTCGGTTGGTAGAGTGTCTTTTGGCCTAACTGAATTGGATTATGAATATTATACAGATCATAATAGATGAAATAGATATTGATCAACTCGTTATCCTATCCATGAGACTATATTCTGTTACGACGACAAGAAGATTAAATTATATTTTCAAATCATTATGTTCTGTTGGTGTGTGGGACAAATCCAAGTCAATGGATTTTTCCGAAATGGCACCCTATTCCTTATGTAGTGCACTACATTTTACCAGTTATATGGGCCCAGGTCAAAAGTAGTGCACTAAATAGGGAATAGGGTGCCATTTGGTATGCAGGCCATAAAGGACAGGGGCAGAACTAAGTGTTGCGGGAGCATGAAGAACAGCTGTAGAATTGCAAATAAATACATCACATGAACAAAAATGTGTCCATAATGTAATAGATTTGCAACAAGGCTGAACAAGCACTCTCTAGCCTCTCCACTAAATTGGAATCAAGCCAAGCGTATATTTTCTAAACAACATTAGGAGAGTAATAGCCTTGACGACCTTTATCTGTGTGTTGTGTTTGCTAATGATTTCAGGCTATTCGTTTTTGAAGTTCTGCAGGTTAACACATCTGCTCTCTCCTTCCAACAGGAAGAGAATCTTATGTCAATAAGAGAAGCAGCACAGAGGACTCTGATCCAAAGGCAATAACACACACCTTGTGTGTGTTAGAGCTGATGCATGCATATCGTGACACAGTGGAGAGGTCTAGTGAGTAAAGTAGCCTGGTGCCGGCATGTTGACATTGCAGTCAGTCTTGTACTATTATGAAACGGTTGCTACCTGTTTTTGTATCCGTCAAAAGGCTATAGTGTTGTCTGGACCAACTCCATCTTTTCATGACTTTTAATGTGTTTAGAAGCTATAGGGCTCTACCCAAAAGTAGTGCACTATACAGGGAATAGGGTGCCAATAGGAGCATGTCCTGTGTCCTTACAGTTCCCCATAGATGAAAATGCCATCAAAATATGGCAATGATGTACAACATTTATAAATGGGAAGCCACACAACCCCATACACACAAACTACTTCTATGAACATACAACTTGGCTGAGTGAATGTGGGGATTGAATTGTTCTGCTAGTCATGTTAAAGTAAATGTAAATTGTGGTGGCTTAGCTGGTAGGCAACAGTATTCCTTTTACAAATTAAGACAAACACTTTATGGGGTGAATGGGTCACTGTCTATCTGGCAAAAGCCAACAAACTGTAGCTGTCAATGTTTACATATCACCACAGGAGACGAGCTAGGTGAGGAACATTAGATGATTGAGTGGATTAACCTCTATCCAAATAAGGTACCAATGAGCCTATTTAAAATGGCTGTGTGGATGCAAGTTGTAGCCTACCAGTTGTCTGTCTCAAAACAAGTGATAGTGGTACAGCATTAAAAGTGGTGAAAGAGTGAACGTTAGGCCCATATTATCTAAATGTCTTGAAGTGGGCTTTGCTCCCAAAGATGACAGAGAGCACTAATTCAGATTGCAATTGATCTTACAGCACAAGTGAAGACATTGTCCAGGTCCCAAATGGGACCCTATTCCCTACACCACTCCTCATAGGGCTATGGTCAAAACTAGTGCACTATATAGTGAATAGGGTGCCATTGGTCAGGGTGCGATCAGACCAATGCAGGAGAGGTGTTGGGACCGGAGTATTTTGACTCACCAATAAGTCTTGAGATAACTACTGTACTTCTTTGGCTTCGTGTAGTTGAATATTATCAGGAGCAAAGTTTAACATCCTGCAAAATCATAAGTGGGAATACAATTAAATAGTCTACCTTTGTTCATGAGCAGGCACAGATCCTGTAAGATATCTGATAAGAATGACTTAAAGGTTAACACAGGAACATAAAATATATTACAATAACCTGTAGGCCTACAATTGGAAGAGGGTGTTGACATTCACACAGCATTGGGTAAAAGAAAGTAATGCTAAAGTTGAACAAATCACTGCAAGGTGTGATATCAGAGCATTTCTCAGGGATGCCAAGGTCTCAATAAAATGCCCACACTGAAAATTAATGAAAAAATGAGGCTATTTGATGTAATTTAAACAAGCTGAAGAGTTGTCCTTACCAAATAGCTGCTACACTTGGCCAGATAAGTCCTAAAAAACAGTCAATAGTATTTTTATCAATAATGTCCCCATTAAAAAAAACATGGACATTCAGTTGAATCAGTTCCAGCTGATTTATTCAGTTTAGTCAAGATACAGACTTCAGCATGACGACAAGTAATGCATTTCATTTGCTACAAAAAAAATGTGGACAGTCCATTTAAGAGTAGCCTATATTGCACAAAATAAAGAGAGAAAAAAAATGTGCCAATAAGATAATACAAAGAAAATCCAGTTTCATACCTGCTATTTGGGACCCATTCACACATATACATAAACTCCTAATTTTACAGAACATGTACAATCTTAAAACTAGTACCAGCAATGAGGTCCACAGTCACCAATTCCAATTGAACTCATTAAGCACCCCAAATATGCTCTACTTCTTCTGTACATATACCATAGCTTAAAATAATTGCAAGGCATGTCGATGCAACTTGACATCTTTTCAACCCTTGCATGCTAAATGAAACCGGGTACAAGTGCCTGAAAAAAACGTTTTAAAAAACAAACAATTGAAAGCACAGTAAGAACATTCCCTTCGTTTAACTGTACAAAAATATGCCAGAAAATATATATATTTTTTCAAAGATGAGGTATGTGTTGGTTATGTATCAAAATGCTGCATCCTGTGGATTTAGCGTACTACTTACAGTATTTCCATAACAGGGGGGAATCGGAACTAATTAAAACAAAGTTGTGGAATATAGAAAATCATAAAACCTTTGAAAAGTTATACATCCTGAATGAACAGTGTCTCAGATTTAGCCTCGGATCAGCCCAGCCGTGTTCAGACGAGTGGTTACAAGTGAGATGGGAATGCATAGTTCAGAGTCTACTGTGGTCCGCTTTTAAATTTGAGCAGTTTCACTGCAGATCCGAGGGAAATCCATAAAACCAGTCATGGTGACAAATTAATGTCACCGTTTTATTTTTTTGCAATAGTACCGCATTGTAACGAATTTGTTTCAGTTCACTGAGGACCCTCTCCTTCCCTACATGGTAGCACACAGGTCTGGAGAGGAAACTGA
This sequence comes from Oncorhynchus mykiss, assembly GCF_013265735.2. Taxonomy (NCBI): domain Eukaryota; kingdom Metazoa; phylum Chordata; class Actinopteri; order Salmoniformes; family Salmonidae; genus Oncorhynchus; species Oncorhynchus mykiss. The sequence continues at coordinate 10,067,897 of NC_048568.1, read as the reverse complement.
TATAACACTGTTCCCGCTACTACTAGAGAATGATTCCCTTTTGTACTTACTTAGCTAGCTAGTAGGTAAACACCAAATCTGAAAAGTTTGCATCAAGCCAATCGCCTGCGATCATTTCGCTCAATTCGGGGGTGCAATAGTCTGGGAATTCAAAGTGAGAGCTAAGGCTGCCCTCACTGAAAGAGTCCAAGTCCTTATCCACCAAGGAAAGAGACAGATTTCCTGAATTCGAGGTCCCCAGCTCCACTCCGTGAGCACTGGAGGCTAGATTTAAACTGAAGTCAACCAGTAAGTCATCGGCGTCTTCGCTGGAACTGGACGAGGTGGAGACCGACCTGAATGAAGATGCTGGTGAGAGTGATGCAGGGCAAATTGTGTTCTGCTTGGTAATGTTCTTGAAATTGTAGAACAGTCTGGTAGGAGCTGCGTTCGCATTCCGGGACTCCTCGTACATGCTCGCACCCTCAGACTCTGCAGTGGAGCTCAGAGTGGGACTCGCCGGCACTTTGGCGATGTTGTACGGTATTGGTTCCTCGTCCTCTTCCATTTTAATCCGAGAGAACACTTCCTCCTCGTAGTCCTCTTCGTCGTCATCCTCATCAGAATATTCCATTTTTACAGATTTGCTAGTTGTAAAACTGGTGAAAACATAGTCATAACGAGGGTCGTGAGACGGTCTCGTTGTCACCGCCTTCATAGTTTTTAATTTAGCGAATTTCTTACCCGGGGCTTTCACGGGTTTAATGTTATTCTTCTCCGGTGATTGCGCGGCTGGTTTTGTGGAACTGTCAAGCTTTGGTTTCTTCTTGGGTCGGTACTTGTAGTCAGGGTAGTCAGCCATGTGTTGTAGCCGGAGCCTCTCGGCTTCCCTGATAAACGGGATCTTTTCACTGTCCTTCAACAATTTCCACCGCTTTCCCAGTCTTTTGGAGATTTCCGCGTTGTGCATGTCCGGAGACTGCTCCATAATCTTTCTCCTCTCGACTTTCGACCACACCATAAATGCATTCATGGGTCGTTTGATGTGACCGGTTGCTGTCTTGCACCAGTCAGCTTTCACGGATTTCAGTGGCACCGGGCTACACGCCATCAGTTCGCTTTCCTCAGTGTCTGTAGCTTCTCTGCTACTCTCTGTCTCACTGTGTTCTGTTTGCTGCACCATGTTCCGTTGTGTGTTTCAAGGCCACTGCCGCGTTTTAAATACCCACAGGCACTTTCTGGTAACTCCTTGCTGTGCTACTTAGTTTATGTCACCCTTAACACTTCTCGCTCAACCAAACAACCCCCTCCCAAAGTTACCAACTGCCTTCTTAGCTAGTTTTTTGGTCTTTCATATCGTTTACGTCATTTTTAATTACCCAATCACAGCTCTTCACTCCGCCCAGCAGCTTCCAGACATTCCGTTAACCCTTTGCTGCCACACGAGATTTCATTGGTAGACGGTGTGGAGACAGGAAAATGTTATGTACACTGGTGGTAGGGATTGGCAGACGATACATTGGGAAAGTCGAAGATAAGTGTGCATCAGTTTCATACAGTCCTCCCCATAAATTAAGTATTATTGCATTGCCTTGTTTTTTCTGGCTAAACAGATATCTAGAATATTGAATGGATTAGTGAGACTCATTGTGGCGCCTGAGCTCAGTAATGTATATTATTTAGGCAGTACCCACAATAATGTGTATTTCACTCTTGTTTTGTGTTTGTAGACATCTGATGTATACAACACAGGAGACTGCTGAGGGGAGAATGGCTCATAATAATTACCGAAATGGCCAAATGGAATGGCATCAAACACCTGGATTTGATATCAATCCACTAATTCCGCTCCAGTCATTACCACGAGCCCATTCTCCCCAATTAAGGTGCCACCAACCTCACGTGGTGTACAACATATTTGAAGACAGTTATTCCAGTTTTTTAATGTGATGGTCTGCAACCTGGTCTCAGAGCAACGCTTATTATATGTTACTAAAATCAATTTAGTATGATATGAAAGGGAAAGGGGATACCTAGTCAGTTGCACAAATGAATGCGTTCAACCAAAATGTGTCTTCCGCATTTAACTCAATCCCTCTGAATCAGAAAGGTACCCGGGGCTGCCTTAATTGATCTTCACGTCATTGGTGCCCGAGGTGCAGTTGTTGTTGGGGGTTAACTGCCTTGCTCAAGGACAGAACGGCAGATTTTTCCACCTTGACGGTACAGGGATTCAAACCAGTGACCTTTCGGTTACTGTTAAGTTACAGTGACATATGCAATAGCGGTCGTACAATATAATACGAATTGTAGGATGTATTGTATGTTACAAATTGCAATTCGTATGATGTGTTACCAATTACAATTGTTACAATATTTTGCTTATGTTAGCTAGGTGGCTAGATGACTTATGCTAATGTTAGCTAGGTTGCTAACATTAGTTCGGTTGAGGTTAGGGTTAAGGTTAGGGTTCGGAGTTAGGTTAAAGGGTTAAGTTTAGTGGAAGGATTAGCTGACATGCTAAGTAATTGCAAAGTAGCTAAAAATAGTAAGTAGTTGCAAAGTTGCTAATTAGCTTAAAAAGTTGTTTATGATGACATTCGAACACGCAAACTTTGGATTGCTAAACGTTCCCGACCAACCACCCAACTTTCATTTTTGCCGTAGCAACCCATTCCTGCAATCAAATGATAAAATCACCCTGTAGTGGCCTCATGGGTGGAATGTTAATATTTTTAATAATTTCGTAATTATTCAACATCATTTTTTTTGTTAAATTTCAGTCTTCTGTGATGGTTAAAAATAGTAATATTGGGATGCAAACTCAAAATGTAATACATTTCAACTCTATATCTGGTACAGGTGTCTTCTTTTTGTAAGACCATAACCATGTGTGTAAGGTGTATACATTTTTTATCAAAGTAGACTTGTTTAAAAGACTACCAAGAAACACTCTGTGTGACCCTGAGAGAGAGAGTCATATTATCAGAGACCGAAGCAAAGATTGCTGTGTCAAGGAACAGTGCAGCCTCTCTCTAAAGACCACCCTAGCATCAGTTATTCTTTCCCCGCTGCCAGATTCACCTCTTATAAGGCTTTTCTAGCTCTCTTTTCATCCCCTAGAGGGCAATCATTTACCCCTCTGGATCTGCACTCCAGAAAATCCACTACTCTACTCTACCTTCCCCCCCATTCAATCTCATATGGTGAGACATTAGACATGCAGAAAGGGAGAGGAGGAAGAGAGGGCGAGCGAGAGATAGAGAGAGCACTCACCAGCTTCATTTTCCACAGGAAGTACACAGGGTAGTGTGGCAGGCCCTAGCTTCAAATGCATTACCAAAACAGACAACTCAGGCCCCAGTGTTCTCATCAGATTAGGCTGGTTACATGTGGCTCACACACTCAGCCACCCTGGCAGGAAAATTTTGTCCAATGTGACAATTTACAGCTGACGTGTTTTTGTTTAGGTGTGTGTGTTCATGAATAACAGTAACCTGAATTAATGGACTTTCCAATTTGATCATACCTGTCAAAGAGTTACTAGCTGTTTTTGAAGTGTTGCATCATGTTTGTTTTTATGACTTTCTTTACTTTCATCAGGCCTGTAGCGCTTGTAACAGCCTATTTAGTTATGTGGCATGAGAAATGCAATAAACGATCATCCCATAGGAGTAATGTAGTGCAACATCTAAATATTTAAAAACAACCACAACACCTGGTGCAAAAACGCACTCCAAAAAACAAGACAGTTTTTCCAAGAGGGATCAATGATATCCTGAGCTTGGAGCATAGACCCAGTGCAGTGTTTTATATATATTTCCACACTATGAGGTTGGAATAATATTGTGCATTTGTAAAAAAAAAAAATTATGATAATGTCCTTTTAGTGTAAGAGCTGTTTGACAAGTTGTAAGAGCTGTTTGAAAAGTTGTTGTTTAAATGTTTTAAATGTATTTATTTATTAAAGCTTTGAGCAGCATGGTAAAAAACATACACTATATATACAAAAATATGTGGACACCCTTCAAATTAATGGATTTGGCTATATCAGCCACACCCGTTACTGGCAGCTGTATAAAATCGAGCACACAGCCATGCAATCTCCATAGACAAACATTGGCAGTAAAATGGCATTACTGAAGAGCTCAGTGACTTTCAACGTGGCACCATCATAGGATGCCACCTTTTCAACAAGTCAGTCAAATTTCTGCCCTGCTAGAGCTTCCCCGGTCAACTTTAAGGGCTGTTATTGTGAAGTGGAAATGTCTAGGAGCAACAATGGCTCAGCCGCGAAGTGGTAGGGCACACAGAGCAGGACTGCCGAGTGCTGAAGCGCGTAGTACATAAAAATCGTCTGTCCTCGTTTGCAACACTCACTACTGAGTTCCATACTGCCTCTGGAAGCAACGTCAGCACAGGAACTGTTTGTCAGGAGCTTCATGAAATGTGTTTCCATGGCAGAGCCTAAGATCACCATGTACAATGCCCAGCGTCAGCTGGAGTGACGTAAAGCTTGCCGCCATTAGACTCTGGAGCAGTGGGTTCTCTGGAGTTATGAATCACGCTTCACCATCTGGCAGTGCAGCGGACAAATCTGGGTTTGGAGGATGCCAGGAGAACCCTACCTGCCCCAATGCATAGTGCCAACTGTAAAGTTTGGTGGAGGAAGAATAATGGCCTGGGGCTGTTTTTCATGGTTCGGGCTAGGCCCCTTAGTTCCAGTGAAGGGACATTTTAACACTACAGCATACAATGACATTCTAGACGATTCTGTGCTTCCAACTTTGCGGCAACAGTTTGGGCAAGGCCATTTCCTGTTTTAGCATGACAATGCCCCTCTGCACAAAGCGAGGTCCATACAGAAATGGTTTGTTGAGATCGATGTGGAAGAACTTGACTGGCCTGCACAGAGCCCTGACCTCAACCCCATCTAACACCTTTTTGATGAATTGGAACACAGATTGCCAGGCCTAATTGCCCAACATCAGTGCTCAACCTCAGTAATGCTCTTGTGACTGAATGGAAGCAAGTCCCCGCAGCAATGTTCCAACATCTAGTGGAAAGCCTTCCTAGAAAAGTGGAGGCTGTAATAGCAGCAAAGGGGTGACCAACTCCGTATTAATGCCCATGATTTTGGAATGAGACGAGCAGCTGTCCACATACTTTTGGTCATGTAGTGTATATCGCGATTGCAATGATGTCCAAGGGGAAAAAACACTGCTTGTTGTTGTCAAACTCTTTGTTGCTGTAATATCACAAATAGACGTGGTTGTTTCACCATTAAGGATTCTAGGTTAAAGGTGAGCTTTGAATATCAAGATGACATAAAGCATAAGTGGAGACTGGCTAGCAGACTCCATATGAGTAATGAGTAATCTGTCTCCACAGTTCTTATCTGTAGGACTGAAAGCTTCTGCTAAAAAGACCCATAGAGAAGTGCTGAAGCATAGGATCAATACCAGAGCTCTGACTGGGGCCCATCTGATATTGAAGATCCTGGGATGGATTCCTTCTGAATAGCCTCAGACAGGGGTACTCGATTTGCTTTCCTTCAATTTCTGTGCTCACAAAGGCAAGTCACATTGGTTCAGGTACAACTGCACATCCCCCATTCAATAGCACTGAGGAAATACAAGTTACATGTAGGTCTATCCCTATGTATGTTACATTATGTATGCTTATGTACTTTTTAAAATGTATTTTATGCATCATTATTCCTTACCATTGAAAATTAAGTCATACCACCAGGATAAGGAGATTAGTGAAAGACAATGTCACACACCATTGAGGGTGATCTGTTAATGCATGGGGCCTCTCATTCACATAGATGAGTAAACCACTGCATCCTGGCCATTGCTTTAGGAATGCAACTGTGCTGGGCGGAAGAAGGCTGAGGAGGGGAGGGAGAGAGGTGAAGAGGGGAGCTAATGGCCACCATTAGGGGTGTGAACTGAAAAGTATCTTGTGTGGGTATGGAGACGAGCAGCTGGGGTTTGCTTTATTGCCATTGTTTTGGAAGCAAAGCTGTAAAAGCAGGCTGTTCTCCCTGGACTGATGTGTGGTGGATGAGTTGGCTGGGGAGATTGTGTATGCGTTCGAAATGGGACCCTATTCCCTTTATAGTGCACAAAATGTTTACCTGAGCCCTATGGGATTCCCTATGGGCCCAGGTCAAAAGTAATGCACTATATAGAGAATAGGGTGCAATTTGGGATGCACCCATGCTGTGAAACAACATCCTGTTAATCTTTACTGAAGAGTCTCTTCATCTCATGGGAGAAGGGTTTCTAAGTCTGACTGAGGTATTAATTTGATTCAATGAAAAGCACTCAGACTACTGAACATTAATTATACCACAGTGCCTTTTCATAAATTAAATTAAAAAGTTGCAGCAGTATCTTTCCTACAAAATTCTTATGGAGCTCTGCTCACATTATCTGGTGAATTTATTTTGAATAGCATAGCATTGTGCTTGTTGCTAATGTTCCTCAAAACAGAGGGTCAATCTGTTGTTTGCAGCTTTTTACTTTTTGCAAGACAGCAGTGCTTCACAAACAGATGCACCATTGAGAGCATCCTGTCAGGCTCTATTCCTGTAGGTAGGGCAACTGCACCGTCCGCAACCGCAGGGCTCTCCAGAGGGTGGTGCGTTCAGCCCACAGGTAGGCACAGAAGATCATCAAGTACCCCAGCCGCCCGAGCCACGACCTGTTCACCCCGCTATCGTCCAGAAGGTCAGTACAGGTGCATCAAAGCTGGGACCGAGAGACTGAAAAACATATATTTCAAGGCTATCAGACTGTTAAATAGCCATCACTAGCCGGTTTCCACCCTGCCCTAAACTTAGTCACTGTTACTGGCCGGCTACCACCCGGTTACTCATCCCTGCACCTTAGAGGCTGTTGCCCTATGTACATAGACATGGAACATTAATCACTTTTAAAAAAAGTTTACATCATGTTTTATATTGCTTATGTATATACTATATTCTAGTCAAGTCATTTTTGCGAAAGAGCTCGCAAGTAAGCATTTCACTGTAGTATTCTACTACTGCTCTACCATGTGCATGTGACAATACAACTTTGAATCATTCATTTATTTGACCTAAGTCTTTGCTAAAGAGCCTGTCTCAAGGTGTGATGAATGTAACTTGTTTCACCATCATTATCAGGTAGCAGACTGAATTAGAGTTACATGGACGGATATTTAGTGAAACAAATTTAGCCATGCCTTCCTATCCCACCTGGTCTATGTGAAATACACAGAGAAAACTCGGGACGCATATTCATCACTGTCTACCCACACAAGTGTGAGCTCAGCTCAGAGCAGATTTGATGATGTCTTCTTGTAACCTGTTGTCGCTTCTATTGTGTCTCCGACTCAACAGGGAGGTGTCCAAACTACACAGGGCTGGAGCACCCACCGACAACAGCAGTAAACTTGTAATAGTAAACATATATTCAGGTGCTGACCTGCTATAATGAGAGTGTGTTTAGTTTGAAAGCCAGGCCCTGCGTTGCTGGATTGCTCTGTTACCCTTACACTCTGTATGGTGAAGGCCCATAAGGTGTCCCCACCAAACGGCACCCTGTTTCCCATGGTCCCTGGTCAAAAGTAGTTCACTACATAGGGAATAGGGTGCCATTTGGGACATACACAAGATGCAGGACTGGTGGAGAACCCATAGATTCACATGTGTGTGCGTGCCCTTTTCAGACTATTGATTCCTGCAGCCAGGTGTTTGTGTCCCAAATGGCACCCCATTCCCTATATAGTGCACAATTTTTGTCTGGTCCAAAGTAGTGCACTATGTAGGGAATAGAATGCCAAAATGGCCTGGCAGAGCCCAGCGATGGACACATCTATCAGACACTATTACAATGGATAAATTAAATCACGTTTATTTCAGTTGGAGGCTTCAGGCGAAACTGTTCAAATTGCAAGTTCCATGATGAAAAGAAGAAAGGGACTTATGGCTGGGATAACTGTAGCATGTGAATCTAATACATACTAGTGATTCCTCAGCCCCGCGTGTCTATATAGCACCCAGCAATGCTCTAATTTCCTCATTCAAAGAATTACCTCTTTCACACGTCGTGAAAGAGGGGCAATCTGGTGAGATGTCTCCCTAATCTCCTTCTGAGAACTGGTGTTACATACCATAACCCATAGTTTTATTTTCACTGAGGACAGTGCGCCAGAGAGGGCGCAGGAACGTCCAAACGAGAGAGTACATGAAGGTTGAACCGAGAGCGCATGAAGGTGGGGGGGGGGTCTAAGCTAACATGGAATTGTTTTAAGATGGTCATATCAAGTATTATTTAGCTATTTGATTTAGAATTGTATGCCCTCTTAAGGTATCCCCCCAAAAGATTAAAACAATATTGGATGAAACATTGAATTTGGCATTTGGCATTATATTAGCCAATATAAACTACATGGAACAACAGATAGTCCCCAAAAAAGTCTAAAGGATGTTAGTTCTGAAGTGTTTGTCCTATATCTGAGAGATATAAGAAAGGTCAGAAACACTTTTGTTTTACATGTATTTATCCCCTTATTTTAGGCACCAAACTATCTCCAATAATACAGTACCATTCAAAAATGTGGACAAATGTGGCAAATCAGGTAGGGATGGTATACAGAAGATAGCCCTATTTGGTAAAAGACCAAGTCCATATTATGGCAGAAACAGCTCAAATAAGCAAAGAGAAATGACAGTCCATCATTATTTTAAGACATGAAGGTCAGTCAATACAGAATATTTCTTAGTTTCTTTAATAATATGGAGGTGGTCCCTGCACAGGGACCGCTCAGCGGAAATTTCAGAGCGCCACCTATAGTACTTGAGTATAGTACTCAATAAATCTCAAACTTTCATAAAAATACACATGCAAGGTACTGAATTAAAGCTACACTCGTTGTGAATCTAGCCACCAAGTCAGATTTGTAAAATGCTTTTCGGCGAAAGCATGAGAAGCTATTATCTGATAGCATGCACCCCCCAAAATACCAGCACGACACGTAAACAACAGATTTTGCGGTAGCCGGCGCTACCGAAAACGCAGAAATAAAATATAAAACATTCATTACCTTGGACGAGCTTCTTTGTTGGCACTCCTATATGTCCCATAAACATCACAATTGGGTATTTTTCCCGATTAAATCCGTCATTGTATACCCAAAATGTCATTTGCAGAAGGCCAGTCTGATGCTGCAAAAAGTCCATTTACTTTTTAAAATTACAAAAGTCGCCTATAAACTTTTACAAATCACTTCAAACGACTTTTCTAAAACAACTTTAGGTATTAATAAACGTTAATGATGTATCAAATTGATCACGGGGCGATCTGTATTCGATAGCAGCAAGTCTGGAAATCATCGTCCATTTTTTCAGTTTCACAACATACTGTGGTGCGCCTCAAGAAAGGAGGGGATTATTCGTGTTGTAACCAAGGATAAATAGCAATGGCGACATCGTGTGGAAGCTGTAGGCGTTTACAGGGGGTCCTCATTTATTTTAGGTCGCCTTTAACAATACATTGAATGGCGGACTAATATTTTGTTTTTGTTTTTGGTAAACAGTTTTACCAGGGATTTTTACTCCTAAACACGTTCTGTTATAGCCACAGACCCAATTTAACCAGTTTTAGAAACTTCAGAGTGTTGTCTATCCACACATACTTATCATATGCATATACTATATTCCTGGCATGAGTAGCAGGACTTTGAAATGTTGCGCGATTTTTAACAAAAAGCTGCGAAAATTCGCATCATCCATAACAGGTTTTAAAGTGAAGTCGCAAAAACCATCATGCGCTATGATGAAACTTGTTCTCATGAGGACCGCCACAGCAAAGGAAGACCCAGAGTTACCTCTGCTGCAGAGGATAAGTTCATTAGTGTTTCCAGCCTGAGAAAGTGGAGACAAAATAAGTGTGTCATAGAGTTCAAGTAACAGACACTTCTCAACATCAACTGTTCAGAGGAAACTGCATGAATCAGGCCTTGAGTCCAAATTTGAGATTTTTGGTTCCAATCGCTGTGTCTTTGTGAGACGTGTGGTTCCCACCGTAAAGCATCTGCTGCATCAGATGACCTGGTCTCCTCAATCACCCGACCTCAGTCCAATTGAGATGGTTTGGGATGATGCGTACATCTGTTGCTGCTCTGCCGTAAGGCCCTTACACCTCCTTCTGGATGATGTTCCCACTCCCATTGTAGGGGATTCACCCACAGCAATAATCCGAACCCGAGATCAGTCTGCCTGGCATATGTGTTGCTCTGCGAGAAAGCAGATGTTCGCTGCTCCATAGCAAGATTTCTCTTACCAGAGAGTGAAGTTGACGGGAGTGCGTTCCTACTTGGCAGTTGATATACGCCACCGTAGATGAATTGTCTGACCTGACTAGGACATGTTGGACCCGTAGGAACGGACGGAAGTGCCCGAGGGCAAGTAACACAGTGTAGAGCTTGAGAATGTTGATATGGGCAGTACTCAGATGGTCTGAATATACACCGTTCACCGTACGCCCTTCGTCCCCCATCCCTGTAGTGACGCATTCTGTCGCCACTACTTTGTGCATGATAACTCTCCCAGTGGGGCAGCCCTGCATCAAGAGGGATGGGTCTCTCCGGCATTGAAGGGCCGATATGCACTTTGCAGAGAGAACCACACATCTGTGCTGGTGGAGTGAGGTCACCCAGTGCTGGAAGTCTCTCATGAGGAGGACGCCAAGCGGAACTACCACAATCATTGAGGCCATGAGCCCAAGATGCCTCAGATACATCCAGTACATGACTGATGTTGTCAGGTAAAATACTGAGAGGCAGTGGCAAAAAGTTGTCACTCTATTAACAGTGAGGGCTACTCAACAGGCAACAGTCCAGAGACAATCCAAATAGATTTCGGTCAGTAAGAGCGAGCATTTGGCATGATTTATCCTGAATCCTAGAGTGAGAAGGTGCGACAACACCTGGGTTGTGTGGTCCGCTGCCTGAGCTTGAGTGTCCTTCAGATCAACCATTAGCCGCTGTACGTCAGGACTCTTAAGCCTCTCCTCTAGGCGGGCTGGGGCAGCTTAGGCACACTTCATGAACATCCATGGGGTCAGGGACAGACCGAATGGCGAGGTGAGATATCCGTAGGTTATGCCCTAGAAGGCAAACCTTAGATATCACCTGTGTGCAGGATGAATAAGCATCCTTGAGGACTACTGTGGTGAACTACTCGTTCGGCCGAATCAGATTTAACAGCATGCGATGTGTTAGCATTCAAAATCTGTAGACCCTCAGATTGTTGAAGTACCGTTAACAACCCTTTTGGTGACTAAGAAATAGAGGCTGAAGAAGCCTGGGCAGGTTCTTCCCTCTAAGGACACTTTCCCCTGTGGAGTTCCCATGAAACTTAGAGGGACCCCACAAATTGTAAACTCCACACGTGTGTCACTGATCCATGTGAGACGCAAGATAGTGGGGAGCCCTGTGGAAACCGTGAAAGGGACTGGCGGATACGTGGTGTTTATGGGTCGTGAGGTGGGGGGGCTCCTGTGCTGCACCTCTGGAGTGTGTGTGAGGCCTGTGTGACCTGATGCAGGACTCCCGAGGAGACTTTGGTTGTTGTGGTTGGGGAGTTCTGTCAGCCCCAGCTCCTGGTGTGCAACTTCATTGGTACCCCAGTGCCTCACTCTCCTTTTTCTTAGACTCAAACCTGGCCTGTATCTCCACACAGGCTGGTGGGATCTGTCCATTCAGGATCTGTCCATTCAGACAGCCTTGCTTAAATCAGCCAGAGGGATTTCTGGCCAACAGTTGCGGGTCCAAGACCCTCCCAGAAGCCTCAGAGGTAAACTTGATGGCCCAAGTGGGATGGTCAGCAAGGTGGCTAAACTCCAATAATTTATCCCGGTCATCGGTGCCACCAGGCAAGTCGATGGAGACTCCACACGGCCGCGGTGGAGCGGTCGTTGAGATGAGCGAGTTTGGGGGCAGAGGAAGATGAGCTCAAAGTCTTAGTGTTGAGGTGCTCAGCCAGGAAAGGCTCCACGGGCGAAGTTCTGAACCATCCCAATGACTCCATGCCATAAATATCCAAGTGGGATTAGTTAGGAGAAGGTGACTTAAGTGGCTCTGCCCAGAAAGACTCCACCAATGACACACAGTCTTGGAAGGCTGGAACACGTTGTCATATGGATGTGGAATTACCCTGAGAGGTGATTTCATCCATTCTAGTCTTCTTTGTAGGCGGGGGAGGAGTAGGATACACAACCTCGAGTTTGGTGGCAGCCTGTCCGATTGCCTCAGAGGGAAAAATTAGTAATTGACTCCTGCCCTACCTCCTCAGGTTGACTGGGCAGCACAAGCTGAGCAGAAGAGAGCAACTGGTCACAGAGGGAACTGCCTGATGCGTCAAGAGACATACCATCGTCCTCACCTCCGAAGTCGTCTGAAAGGCCCGCCCCCGGGAAAAATGAGAATCCAGGCACTCAAGTGGAGGGAAAGAATGGACAGCTTCTCCCTCCTCTGGGACTTTGTTCCCAATGGAGTCGAGCAAGAGTGATGCCTGGGCAACATTACTGTTATATATTTAGAGAACACTGTAACCACATTCTAGATATGTTCAGTTTGACATTTTAAGGGAATGTTCTCCTAACGTTAACACTAAAGCAATCTGGACCCTCAAACTTTAGGGTAACATTACGGGTATCATTACGGAAACATTCTCTTTCCCTAGAATTGTTATCTGTGAGGAGGTAATATAAGACGGTCAATACTGTGTTTTAGATGCTTGCAACTTTCAACTAGGAGCTAAACTCAGCCCACAGTCCACCTATACTGAACAAAAATATAATCTCAGCATGTAAAGTGTTGGTCCCATGTTTCATGAGCTGAAATAAAAGAGTGTGTGTCGTCCGGGTTAGGAGAGGGTTTGGCTGGCCAGCATTTCCTTGTCCCATCGCCCTCTAGTGGCGGGCCGGGCGCATGCAAGCTGACTTTAATCGCTAGTTGTACTGTGTTTCCTCAGACACATTGGTGCGGCTTGTTTCCGGGTTAAGCAAGCCGTGTGTCAAGAAACATTGCGGTTTGGTAGGGCCGTGTTTTGGAGGAGGCACGCCTCTCCTGAGTCCGTACGGGAGTTGCAACAATGGGACAAGATTGTAACTACCAAAAGGAAGACTAAAAAATGTTTTGAGAAAGCGTGCAATTGGCATGCAGACTGCCTCTAATGCCATTTTGGCAGTAGGTCCAACCGGACTCACAACCGCAGACCAAGTGTAACCACGCCAGCCCAGGACTCCCACATCTGGCTTCTTCACCTGCTGGATGGTCTGAGACCAGCCACCCGGACTGGTGATGAAACTATGGGTTTGCACAACCTAAGAATTGCTGCACAAACTATCAGAAACTGTCTCAGAGAAGCTCATCTGTGTGCTCTTCATACTCACCAGGGTCTTGACCTGACTACAGTTCCACGTCGTAACCGGCTTCAGTGGGAAAATGCTTTCTTTCGATGGCCACTGGCACGCTGGAGAAGTGTGCTTTTCACGGATTAATCCCGGTTTCAACTGTACCGGGCAGATAGCAGTGCACCATGGTGGCAGTGGGCTTATGGTATGGACAGGCATAAGCTATGGACAATGCAACACATTTGCATTTTAACATTGGAAATTTAAATTCACAGAGATATCGTGATGAGAGCCTGAGGCCCGTTGTCTAGCCATTCATCCATGGCCATCACCTCATGCTTCAGCAAGAATCCACACCCCATGTCTGGTGAGTATGCAGGCCATGAAGGAACTGGGACATTTTCAGCTTCCAGATCCTTGATATGCATTGAGCATGTTTGGGATGCTCTGGATCATCGGTGTACAACAGCATGTTCCAGTTCCCGCCAATATCCAGCAACTTCGCACAGCCATTGAAGAGGTGTGTGATAACATTCCACAGGCCACAATCACCTGGCTGATCAACTTTATGCGAAGGAGAAGAGTTGCGCTTTATGACATAGAAGTGGGAGCTGTCTCCTTGAGGAAACTGGACAAAAACTATAAGAGCTAATTATCCATAAACTGTAGGTACTGTAGGTAGGTAGGTAGGTAGGTAGGTAGGCCTGGAGTCTGAAAAGATAGTTTAGAGCTTCTGCTCTTCTCTACATCTCTACAGCCTGTAGGGAACACAATATATGTTCTATACTTGGCATGTGGTGGCACAAATGTTTATATAGGTTAGGGGTAGGGCTGATACGGTAACTGTATTACCGTCACACTAGAAGTCACGAGTCATGCAGTCAAAATCAATTAGTCACGGTAACTAGGCTTCTCCAAAACTGCACTCTGTTGCCGCTGATAGTCATTAGTAGCCTACCAAACTTGCTCACTGACATCAACGCAAATGCAATCGAAAATCAAAACAAACACTTTTTAAAACTCAGAGTTTGAGTGGAATAGGATCAATTGTTTCGCACCGTGACCCAGCTTCTCATAGCTGGTTGATGCATGGAATAAAATAAGTGTTCCTATAAGCCCATGCTGAACAACATTTACTTAGGCTATGCTGTGCAATTGCATGAGAAGACTGAGTTTTGATGGCCTCTATTTAAACGAGGATCCCACAAGCTTTATTTACTGTAGGTTTACTATATTTATTTATCAAAATTCCTAATATCAAACACTTTACAACTGGAGTAGACTACATGGCTGGCATGAAGATGAACTGCGGAAAAAGTGTCCTCCATACACTCTTCAAGTGCATACAGTATTTTTTTCCACTGCCCCTTTTCTGACAGGTGCATGATAATGGCCAATTATAAATCAAAACAAATTTCACACATACCGTGCCAGTCAAAAGTTTGGACACACCTTCTCATTCAAGGGTTTTTCATAATTTTTGTACTATTTTCTACATTTTAGAATAATAGTGAAAACTATGAAATAACACATGGAATCATGTAGTAACCAAAAAAGTGTTAAACAAATACATAAAAAAATATATATTTTACATTCTTCAAAGTAAAAATGCCTTTGCCTTGATGACAGCTTTGCACACTCTTGGCATTCTCTCAACCAGCTTCACCTGGAATGCTTTTCCAACAGTCTTGAAGGAGTTCCCAAATATGCTGAGCACTAGTTGGCTGCTTTTCCTTCACTCTGCGGTCCAACTCATCCCAAACCATCTCAATTGTGTGGAGGTCGGGTGATTGTGGAGTCCAGGTGTGATACAGCACTCCATCCCTCTCTTTCTTGGTCAAATAACCCTTACACAGCCTGGAGGTGTATTGGGTCATTGTCCTGTTGAAAAGCAAATGATAGTCCCACTAAGGGCAAACCAGATGTGATTGCATATTTCTGCAGAATGCTTTAGTAGACATGCTGGTTAAGTGTGCCTTGCATACTAAATAAATCATTGACAGTGTCACCAGAAAAGCACCCCCACACATCCCACCTCCTCCTCCATGCTTCACGGTGGGAACCACACTATCGGAGATCATCCGTTCACCTACTCTGCGTCTCACAAAGACTCGGCGGTTGGACACATCAGTCCAAAGGACAGATTTCCACTGGTCTAATGTCCATTGCTCATGTTTCTTGGCTAAAGCAAGTCTGTTCTTTTTATTGGTGTCCTTTAGTAGTGGTTTCTTTGCAGTAATTCGCACCTTAAGGCCTGATTTACGCAGTCTCCTCTGAACAGTTGATGTTGAGATGTGTCTGTTACTTCAACTCTGTGAAGCATTTATTTGGGCTGCAATCTGAGGTGTAGATACCTCGTCGGCCCTGAAAGAACTTCACTAGACTCTATGTAAACTGGAAACCCTACATCCTGAGGCTGCATCCCTAGCCGCATCCTCAGAGCATGCGCAGACCAGCTGGCTGGTGTGTTTACGGACATATTCAGTCAATCCCTATCCCAGTCTGCTTTCCCCACATGCTTCAAGATGATCACCATTGTTCCTGTTCCCAAGAAAGCTAAGGTAACTGAACAAAATGACTATTTGACCGTTGCACTCACTTCTGTCATCATGAAGTGCTTTGAGAGACTAGTCAAAGATCATGTCACGTCCACCCTACCTGACACACTAAACCCACTCCAATTTGTTTACCGCCCCAATAGGTCCACTAACGATGTTATCGCCATCGCACTGCACACTGCCTTATCCGATTTGGACAAGAGGAATACCTATGCAAGAATGCTGTTCATTGACTACAGCTCAGCATTTAACACCATCGTACCCTCCAAACTCGTCATTAAGCTCGAGACCCTGGGTCTCGACCCCGCCCTGTGCAACTGGGTCCTGGACTTGACGGGCCGCCCCTAGATGGTGAAGGTACGAAACAACATCTCCACCCCGCTGATCCTCAACACTGGGGCCCCACAAGGGTGCGTTCTCAGCCCTCTACTGTACTCCCTGTTCAGCCATGACTGCGTGGCCATGCACGCTTCCAACTCAATCATCAGGTTTGCAGGCGGCACTACAGTGGTAGACTTAATTACCAACAACGATGAGACGGCCTACAGAGAGGAGGTGAGGGCCCTCGGAGTGTGGTGTCAGTAGAAAAAGGCTCTCCAGAGGGTAGTGCGGTCTGCACAACGCATCACCGGGCAAACTACCTGCCCTCCAGGACACCTACAGCACCCGATGTCACAGGAGTGCCAAAAAGATGATCAAGGACAACAACCACCCGAGCCACTGCGTGTTCACCCCACTATCGTCCAGAAGGTGAGGTCAGTACAGGTGCATCAAAGCTGGGACCGAGAGACAGCTTCTATCTCAAGGCCATCAGACTGTTAAACAGCCATCACTAACATAGAGAGGCTGCTTCCGACATACAGACTAAAATCTCTGGTCACTCTAATAAATGGACTTAATAAAGGTATCACCAGTCACTTTAAACAACGCCACTTTAATAATGTTTTAAAATTATATTACTCATCGCATATGTACAGTATATACTGTATTCTATACTATCTACTGCATCTCGCCTATGCTGCACGGCAATCGCTCATCCTTATATTCGTATGTACATATTCTTATTCATCCCTTTACATTTGTGTGCATAAGGTAGTTGTGAATTTGTTAGATTACTGCATTGTCTGAACTAGAAGCACAAGCATTTTGCTACACTCGCATTAACATCTGCTAACCATGTGTATGTGACCAATACAATTTGATTTGATTTAGTTAACTCTAATGAACTTATTCTCTGCAGCAGAGGTAACTCTGGGTCTTCCTTTCCTGTGGCGGTCCTCATGAAAGCCAGTTTCATCATGGCGCTTGATCGTTTTTCCGACTGCACTTGAAGAAACTTTAAAAGTTCTTGAAATATTCTGTACTGACTGACCTTCATGTCTTAAAGTAATGATGGACTGTCGTTTCTCTTTGCTTATTTGAGCTGTTCTTGCCATAATATGAACTTAACCCTATTTGGTAAAATACTATCTTCTGTCTGTATACCACCCTTACCTTGTCACAACACAACTGATTGGCTCAAACGCATTAAGAAGGAAGGAAATCTCACAAATGAACTTTTAACAAGGCACACCTGTTAATTGAAATACATTCCAGGTGACTACCTCATGAAGCTGGTTGAAAGAATGCCAAGAGTGTGCAAAGCTGTCATCAAGGCAAAGGATGGCTACTTTGAAGAATCTCAAATATAAAGTATATTTTGATATGTTTAACATTTTTTTGGTTACTACATGATTCCATATGTGTTATTTTATAGTTTTGATACCTTCACCATTATTCTACAATGTAGAAAATAGTAAAAACAAAGAAGAAGCTTTGAATGAGTAGGTGTGTCCAAACTTTTGACTGGTACTGTATATAATTTAGTATATGTAAAGACAGGATTCAATTGAGAATCGTTTGACGGGTGAGAGTTACATCAAATGTGAACGATGCCCAAGGCAAGAAACAGTGCAGTAGACTTTTTCAAATCCTAGTCGCATGCATCATATAGCCTAGCCCATAGGCATATACAGTATGTTTTGATAAGGTTTGCATAACAACTAATGTGGCCAAATAACTCTAAGCGTATCCTATAGGCCTAGGACCCCTGGAACAGTGTTGGAGAGCCCATAGCCTACTGAGCCTAGTGAAACATGTAAACCCATTATAATCCCAGTCCTTGCACGTGTGAAAACAGATTTTTGACTGGTCACTATGGTCGCTATTTAAAAGAGGATTCCTATTTTGAATAGTGACGAGTCACAGCTCTGTTGCCAAGTGCTTGTCAAATTGTGAATAAGGGACTGATGAAGTGCGTGTAGCCTGCGCAAGAAACAGAGCAGAGCACATGCCTTTCATGCAACTTTAAAAAAAAATCATTATTAGAGTCCCATCATGCAGCCTTAGAATGTATCCCATTTGCATTTGAGTCATTTAGCAGATGCTCTTATCCAGAGCGGATAGTGAGTGCATACATTTTAATACTATTTTCGTACTGGTTCCCTTGTGGGAATCAAAACATATAGCCTAAAAGTTGTATCATAACTAAAGCTCCATAAATAACTCTAAATTAACCATATGGGAGGACATGTTTCAAAATATCACTTGGTAACCACTCAACACAGAATAGCTGCATGTGCACAATCCCTCGGAAATCGTTTGGGGAAAATATCCTTTCTATTTTATTCAGCTATGTTCAATTGTTTTCGTCTCACTATAAAATAACATAAAATAATGCCAATGTAATTATAAGAAAATCATGTCTGCTAAATGAACTTGTGTAGCCCATAGCCATATGGCAGAGCCAGATCAGGGCCTAACAAAAAGATGGCTCAGAATACGCTTTTCTGTTCATCTGAAATAGGCTACATTTTCTTCATATAATATTTCTTTAAAATAAATAATGAATTGATTGTGATGGCGTAGGCTATATTAAATGGATTTATTAGACTTTTTCAAATGTAGATGTTCCAAAGGTCTGCATCAGTGGCTTGTAGGCTATGCATGGAAACCCAGAGATGCTAAACTTGTTTATGTTAACATTAAATTACAGTGAGACTGGCAGTTATTTGCATGACCGTTAACGGCTGACAAAATCATGACCGCCACAGGCCTAGGGAGTGGAATGGCTGGGGTATATAAAAATTAAAAACTATTTTTTTTTGCAAACATTCGAGTGTTTTTGCAGGCATTAATTAAATGTAGCCGGTTCAGAAGAGAAACCTGAGTGTGGTGGAGTCTGGTGGCATTAGCTGATCGCATCAGTGGATTTTACACCAGTTAGATTCACACCCTACATACATGCAGACTATTTAAGTTGACTAGTTCTACACATGCTTCCTCGATGCCGAATGTCATCAGCATGCATGCTGCCATTGCGTTGCTGCTGTAACTAGCTGTTTTTCCGCTATGCTTGGTGTTTTACGATAGGAACTTTCTTTGTGAATGCTTGCTAGCTTGGCTGCTGCGGGGATGTCATTGATTGCAAGGATCAACCATGTTGCTGCTCTACAGTTGTCAGTCAATAGCTGCTACAAACTAGCTAGCTAAGTAGAATTAGTCTCGGGAGTAGCCTATTGTACACTTTGTCAGTTCCCAATGTCATGCACTCTGTGATCACGGAGAATCATTCCTAGGAAGTAGCCTATGCTAGGCTAGCTATACAGGCCTATGTGTCGATATACAGTGAGTAGGAAATGTTTTCTGATCATGAGAAAGGAGATGGTGCTGATCCATTACACTGTTTAACCTAACAATACATTCAACTTAATGTGCAGACTGGTCTGGATTAATGTGCTTCTCTAACTACACTTTTGCCGCTTTTCTGCTCGGAGCAAATCAAAGTATCTGCTAGCTCATTATTAGCATATATTTTACAGTGTCATTTCAGTCAATGTAGTTTTATTTGCTTCATCCTTATCGGTAGCAGTATGTTTAGGCTCTGATTATTAGCCATGTTTCTAATCATGTGTCATGCATTTTACATAGCTAGTCCCTCCCTATCAATCCATATTGCATTCTAATAGTATTATTCTATTGACAGTTTTGTTTAGACAATTGTATTGTATGCTAATTCTTTCTATTCAGGTGTTAGCTGATATTCTTTACCTCATTATGTGCACACAGTATTGCATTATGGCATGACTGCCAATATTCCATTGCAGGAGTATGTGTATGTTTAGGCTCCTTGCTGAGGTCAATGCTCATGCTAATTCATGCATTGGCTGTTATGTCTTGTATCTTCTACACATAGTCGTTATGGCATGTCTGCTGTCATTGCTATTACCAAGAGCACACGGTGAGGTTGTGGTGTCATAGAGGCAAACACTAGCCACGCCTTCCACAGCATCTGCTTGGAGCATCGCAGTACGATGGCAGACCGATTAATTTTATCCAGGTGCAAAACCAAGGTTTTCGCAGATCCTTTACCAGATGTAATGAGGCTTTTTAACATGAACACTTAGTTTTACATTCATTGACAATATCCAGCTTTTTATTGTTTATGTTCTTGTGTATTTTAATTGTGTATTTCTTGTGATGTATGGTTGGTGCGATCAATTTACCCCTTCGTGGATGAATTATTACTGTCTTATTTACTAATGCATTATCGGGTTTTACTGTTATCCATAGCTGTTTTGTGCATCGTGGTCACTTTCTCAGACTTCTCCCCAGCTAGTTATCTAATAGTGGTGGGATAATCGTTATTGGTTTATTCCAGATTGCCCCTTAGAGGGAAAAAATGCATTCTTGCAGTTATCTATGAATTAGTTCTGTCATCATTCATTCCCGCCGAAGTGATTATGAAGTATCAGGTTAGGCAATATTTTAGTATTGTACTATATTTTAGGACTGTTGTAAGCAAGTTAACACACGTTATCATGCATGCTTGTACGTTGTCCGTATGAAGGCATCTTATACCCTGATGCAGCTCACTCTGCTACAGTAATTTAACTGAGCATGACTCATATCTACCACCATCGTGCTGGCTCAAATGTTGTGGGCCGCGACGTAAACTGATCAGCTGTCGAGCAGTGTGGTATCTTGTGCTACTCGGATGGCATCAGTTTGCCACCGGCTAAACATACTGGGTCATTTCCATTATTCTGGTCATCTTTGCAGTATATTTCTTCTTACCAGGTCAACATCTATTCTTCAATCATGGCTTACCGGCATATATTGTTAGACATAAGCTTCAGCTCGATATTGTAGGCCTAGGTTTTAGATTATCATGTCACTGTCACTGTGCATTTTAAAGATGCATCAGCTACTGCAGAGCAGTACCAGTAGTGATAGACTGTTTGGATAGGACAGGTGGTGATAAGTGCAGTGCATTCGGAAAGTATTCGGACCCCTTGACTTTTTCCACATTTGTTTTATGTTACAGCCTTCTTCTGAAATAGATTCATTTCAAATATTTCCTCATCAACCTCATCACACAATACTCCATAATTCCAAAGCGAAAACAGGTTTTTAGACATTTTAGCAAATTTGTTATAAATAAAAAACAGATACCTGTCATGACTGTCCACGACATACCTTATTTACATACGTTTTCAGACCCTTTGCTATGAGGCTAGAAATTGAGCTCAGGTGCATCCTGTTACCATTTATCATCTTTGAGATGTTTCTACAATGTAATTGGAGTACACCTATGGTCATTTCAATTGATTGGACATGATGTTGAAAGGCACACACCTGTCTATATAAGGTCCCACAGTTGACAGTACATGTCAGAACAAAAACCAAGCCATGAGGTCGAAGGAATTGTCCGTAGAGCTTCGAGACAGGATTGTGTTGAGGCATAGATCTGGGGAAGGGCACCAACATATGTCTGCAGCATTGAAGGTCCCCAAGAACACAGTAGCCTCCATAATTCTTAAATGGAAGAAGTTTGGAATCACCAAGACTCTTCTTAGAGCTGTCCACTTAAGGGAAGTGACCAAGATCCCGATAGTCACTCTGACAGAGCTCCAGAGTTCCTCTGTGGAGATGGGAGAACCTTCCAGAAGGACAACCATTTCTTCAGCACTCCACCAATCAGGCCTTTATGGTGGAGTGGCCAGACGGAAGCCACTCCTCAGTAAAAGGCACAGCCTGCTTGGTGTTTGCCAAAGGGCACCTAAAGGACTCTCAGACCATGAGAAACAGGATTCTCTGGTCTAATGAAACCTAGATTGAACTCTTTGGCCTGAATGCCAAGTGTCATGTCTGGAGGAAACCTGGCACCATCCCTACGATGAATAATGGTGGTGGCAGCATCATGCTGTGTGAATGTTTTTCAGTGGCAGGGACTGGGAGATTAGTCGGGATCGAGGGAAAGATGAACGGAGCAATGTACAGAGGGATCGTTAATGATAACCTACTCCAGAGTGCTCAGCACCTCAGATAGGGGCGAAGGATCACCTTCCAACAGGACAATGACCCTAAGCACACAGCCAAGACAACACAGGAGTGGCCCAGCCAGAGCCCGGACTTGAACCCCATCGAACATCTCTGGAGAGACCTGAAAATAGCTGTGAAGCAACTCTCCCCATCCAACTTGACAGAGCTTGAGAGGATCAGCAGAGAAGAATGTGAGAAACTCTCCAAATACGGGTGTTCCAAGCTTGTAGCACCATACCCAGGAAGACTCAAGGCTGTAATCACTGCCAAAGTTGCTTTAACAAAGGTAAAGGTCTGAATACTTACAGTACCAGTCAAAAGTCTGGACACACATTCAATTTTTAGATAAAAAAACAACAACTATTTTCTACATTGTAGAATGATAGTGAAAACATCAAAAGTATGAAATAACACACGTGGAATCATGTAGTAACAAAAAAAGTGTTAAACACATCAAAATGTATTTTATATTTCAGATTCTTGAAACTAGTCATCCTTTGCCTTGACACACTTGGCACACTGTTGTTTTTGCTTTTTTGTTGTGTGTAGATTGATGAGAGAAAAAATAATATGAATAACAATACGAATAAGGCCGTAACGTATTTTTTCTTGTTGTTGAAAAAGTCAAGGGGTCTGAATACTTTCCAAAATTACTGTAATTACCTAGTAGTCTCTGGTCTTCAACACGGGGGCCCCACACGGATGCCTGCTCAGCCCCCTCCTGTACTCCTTGTTCACTCATGACTGCGTGTCCATGCACGTCCGCAACTGAACTATCAAGTTTACAGACAACACACCAGTGGTTGAGCTGACTACCAGCAATGACAAGGCCGCCTACAGGGAGGAGGTGAAGGCACTGGCGGAGTGGCGCAAGGAAAATAACATCTTCATCAACGTCAACAAAATGCAGGAGCTTATCGTGGACCTAAGGAGACAGCGAGGGACCACACACCTATCCACATCGATAGGTCCGCAGTGGAGAGGTTAAAAAGCTTCAAGTTCTTCTGTGTGCACATAACTGACAACCTGAAATGGTCCACCCACACAGATAGTGTGGTGAAGAAGGTGCAACAGTGCCTCTTCAACCTCAAGAGGCTGAAGAAATTAGCTTGGCCCCTAAGACCCTTATGAACTTCTATAGATGCACCATTGAGAGCATTCTGTTGGGCTGTATCACTGCCTGGGACGGTACTTCACAGTTTGCAACCACAAGGCTCTCCAGAGGGTGGTGCGATCAGCCCAACGCGTCACCAGTGTTACACTGCCTGCCCTCCAGGACATCTACAACACCCTGTGTCACAGGAAGGAAAATAATATCATGAAGGACCTCAGCATCCCGAGCCACAGCCTGTTCACCCCACTACCATCTAGAAGGCAGAGACAGTACAGGTGCATCAAAGCTGGGATCGAAAGACTGAAAGACAGCTTCTACGATTTTACATTGAATTGGAATTCTGAGAGTGCCGAGTTCCTGCACTAATTGCTAGTATGATCATGATTGTGTCATGTTAGCTATGTTGATTATGTCTTTTGCATTGCAATCTGATATACAGTATAACACTGTTTTATAGCTACAGGAGGTCGCATGGCACCCGGCGGTGCATTTATTTTGCAGGTGGTTGGCTGGGTTCATATGTAGATATTCTTATGTACCAAGATGACACTCATCTTGCTTCAGCGAAGCCACCCGGTGGTGTATCTACAGTTGAAGTCTGAAGTTTACATACACTTAGGTTGGAGTCATTAAAACTCGTTTTTCAACCACTCCACAAATTTCTTGTTAACAAAGTAGAGTTTTGGCAAATCGGTTAGGACATCTACTTTGTGCATGACACAAGTAATTGTTTACAGACAGATTATTTAACTTATAATTCACTGTATCACAATTCCAGTGGGTCAGAAGTGTACATATACTAAGTGGACTGTGCCTTTGAACAGCTTGGAAAATTCCATGAAATTATGTCATGCTTTAGAAGCTTCTGACAGGCTAATTGATATATTTTGAGTCAATTGGTAGTGTACCTGTGGATGTATTTCAAGGCCTACCTTCAAGCTCAATGCCTATTTGCTTTACATCATAGGAAAAATTAAAATAAATCAGCCAAGACCTCAGCAACAAATTTAAGACCTCCAAGTCTGGTTCATCCTTGGGAGCAATTTCCAAACACCTGAAGGTACCACATTCACCTGTACAAACAATAGTATGCAAGTATAAACACCATGGGACCACGCAACTGTCATACCGATTAGGAATCAGACGCGTTCTGTCTCCTAGACATGAACGTACCTGTACTTTGGTGTGAAAAGTGCAAATTAATCCCAGAACAAGAGCAAAGGACCTTGTGAAAATGCTGCAGGGAAAAAAGGTACAAAAGTATCTATATCCACAGTAAACTGCACATGGGGACAAAGATCGTATTTTTTGGAGAAATGTCCTTTGGTCTGATGACACAAAAAATGAACTGTTTGGCCATAATAACCATCGTTATGTTCGGAGGAAAAAGGGGGAGGCTTGCAAGCTGAAGAACACCATCCCAAGCGTGAAGCACGGGGGTGGCAGCATCATGTTGTGGGGGTGCTTTGCTGCAGGAGGGACTGGAGCACCTCACAAAATAGATGGAATCATGAGGTAGGAAAACTACATGGATATATTTTAAGCAACATCTCAAGACATCAGTCAGGAAGTTAAAGCACAGTGGCCTACAAACCTGACTCAGTTACACCAACAATGTCTGTAGGAATGCGCCAAAATTCACCCAACTTATTGTGGGAAGCTTGTGGAAGGCTACTCGAAACATTTTACCCAAGTTAAACAATTTAAAGTCATTACGTTGTATGAAAAATAAACTTGCAGCTGCATTAGCTCATGCTACACATAGTTAATATTCACACATAGGCCTAGTAGTCAGTCATGTAATGGTAGAATGACCTTTGCTTTTCACTGGTCAAGTAAGAGCTCTTAAACGGTGCGTTCTTCCACACACATAGTTAATTGTCTGGCTTGTGGTTCTGCTGTTTTGGGGGATTTTATGTAGCATATCGTGCTCACTGCCTGTAGTTATTTTATCATCTTTAAATGAAACTTCGCTCTGGCAGTGAGATTTTTTAATAAATGGTTAAATGCACACATAGTGTTTCCTTCCTGAAATAAAGCGTAGCCAGTTCAGGAGGGAAATTCCAGTGTGGTGGCATCAGCTGATCACATCAACAGATATTGCAACAATTGGATTCACACTCTACTTTCATGTGCATGTGGTCTATTTATGTTGACCAGTTCTAGACATGCTTCCTCAATAATGGATGTCACACGCACGCATACCCTGATGTCTCTTGCTGCCATTGCATTGCTGCTGTAACTAGCTGTTACTCGCATAGTGTGTATGCGATAGTACAGTGTCCAGTGTATTCTACAATGTGTTACAATGTTCTATAGTAAGTACTACACGATTGAGGAATAGTACAGTGTGTAGTACAGTATTCTACAGTATACTACAAAATGCTATATTAAGCATTACAGGATCGAGGGATACTACAGTGTGCAGAATAGTATTCCACAGTATACTAGAACATGTTATAAGCACTTCACAATTGAGGGATATGCGGTGTGTAATATAGTATTCTACAATATACTAACATTCTATAGTAAGTAATACATGTGATCAAGGGATACTATTGAAAAGTTGTGGTCAGAACTGAAGAAATGTGTATAGTATTCTACAGTACACTACACAATTATATAGTAAGCACTACACAATTGAGGGATACTACATTGTGCAGCTTACTGCATAAATCTATAGATTTCTACAGTAAGTACTATAGTATTCTATAGTAAAGTATAGTCTTTTTTAATGTGGGCTGTACGGCCTACCATATTTTCATCCTTCTTGTAATGTTTAGCTATATTGTGTAGACTGTTTTGTGTGCTGATGTAAGCATGTTCTGTATGCTTTCTCTGTATGCAACATATTATGTATGCTCGCTGCATGCTGTACTGTATTCGTACAAAACATTTAATGCATAGTATATGAGCAGGAGAAAACTACGGGTTAATAAAATATCGACCTCCCTCACCCCCAAATCTTTTATAGGTCTGATTTTACTGTGCATCGCTATGAATTAAATTGAAGCTAAACCAATTAGTAAGCTGTCATGGGCTTACTCACAAATTGCTCGCAGCTACTTGATATTGAAGCTCCCTGTAAGCCTATTCAGAAAGACACTCCATCCTAGGGGCAGGCTAATTTAAAGGTAAGTAGAGGAGGTCATCAATTGTGAGCAAATCAGACAATGGTGAGTGGGAGGAGGAGGGCAGGTGGGAGGAAGGGAAATAGAGGTGGAGGCGATGGGGTAGGAGAGGAAGAAAAACACAAAGATAATGATCATGACTTGGAGATAAAAGAAGCAATTATTTCAACCTAGTTCATCTCGTGTTGACATTCCAGTTAATTACCAAGTGCTTGGAGAGGACCCGGTTCCTGAGCAGGGGCGTGACAAACACAGCTAGGAGAATCTGGGGTTGACTGCAGCACGGCAGCCAGCAAGGGAGGGAGCTTACTCATGGAGAACCAACCTGGCTGCAGGTAACATTATCCCCAGCAGCCAGTGGTTTATCAGGTCCCCAGAATCAGCATCCATCAACAGGGCCACACTCAGGGTACGTCCCAAATGCCACCCTATTCCCTGTAAAGTGCACTACTTTTGAACTAAACCCTATGGACCCTGGTGTAAAGTAGTGCACTATGAAGGGAATAGGGTGCTATTTGGGATGCACTCGCTCACCCACACTACTCTCCCCCAACCTGTAAGGAAACAGTAGAGCACGGTAGAGGAAAATACCACCGCTATCTATGCATGCATTTGAAGACAGGAAAGGACTCAAATTGATTAATTTCATTCCTACTATTCTGGCTAATGCACTTTTTCTGGGTCTGTCTGTGAAGGGATTAACGCTTATTCATTCCTTAGATAGTGAGATGTGAGCTTGCGTGCATACCAGGGCGATATGGCCATAGAGAATGAATGGTCTTGAATCAATGGCTATACTGAGGAATTGATCTGAAGATGGACATTTTTCACCTTTTTAAAAAGAACACTTTACTTATCCCAGTTGCTCCTCGAGAGTGAGAGGCCAAAGTGCCAAGCCTTATTGTGGAGCAGGTTCAGAAAGGGTGACCGCTTGAGACAATTTTTGCGTTTTTCTGTGTATGTGTGTGTGAGTGTGTGCGTACGTGTGTGCATGCTCTTACCGAATATCTCTAATGAGGTAAACGGTGGCTGGAATCAAGCCTCACTGGTCCACCTCAGCATTACCTATATTCAAAATCCCATCTCAACTGTGCATCCTGGAAAGGTAAACATTTCTAAATGTGAGGATTAGATATATCCAAATAGGTAAATCCTAACAACCAGGACATTATGATATGATCAATATAAAATATAGCTGTGGAAATATTTCCCTTTACACACTCACACGCACACCTTCACAAGCCTTGTGGGCAAATGCTTTTCTCAGGTTAAAGAACTTGGAAACCTCCAAGTAGACTGTATCCAACATTAAGCTAACCTCCCAATGAGATTTTCTCTGGGGTACGATATGTAATATGGAATAGAGTTTCAAATAATCCTATACAGGTCAGGAGATAAAATGTAATGCCTGAATAAATATGCACATATAGACTGCTATTTTCCACCTTTCCATATCAAAGGTCTGCATGCTTTTGGAAAGAGGCCACTCTATTTTCTCCACACACATCAATCATTTCATTCACCATCTGTCATATATACCCACATATACTTACATTTCGGTCTAAAACACATCATTTCAAAGAGCGTCAATATAACACAGGCATCTAAGTCATCTCCAGTATTTTAACAGAACAACAAAATGCCTCTCAATATTGTTTTTGGTATGACATCACCACGCGACATTTCAGTTAGTGCCTCAGTGAAGCTCCCTGCAGCTTTTAATTCATTTCATCACAGCGTTGCACAATGAGGCTCCCTGAAATTCCTATGTTTGTCAGGTGAACGAGTCAAGACAGAAACGACATGACGGATAGCCTGACTAAAACCGGGGAGGTAACGATGAATGAGGGTTCTTGCCTCCAAGTAAAACCCACTAGTAATTTCCTCAGGTCATCTGCACTTAACACATATTTCATGTGCATAGGAAAAACTAGAAGAGGTCACATGATAAGAGGCCATACAACACCACCCACCACAGAGAGATTGATGGCTAAAGTGGAGGGGCTGGAAAATCTATGTTAACCCAAATGAGTCGCATACAACCGGTACCAACACCCGGATGGGTGCAGGGAGTTTGCTAGAGATAAAGTGTACAGATTATCATTTTATCAACTAATCCTTTAGTGGTAATTAATTTAACATGGCACCTTGAACATACAGAGCAAATTTGCTGGTGTTAAAATCTTGGTGTTGAGGTTAAAAGTGTTGTGAGTTTTATATCTGAGTGATGATTGTAGTGGGGTTAACACCAGTGGGATTGAAATTGACCCCACCTGCAGTGAATAAATTCATTGTTATTTGAATCGCGGTGGAATCATCAACACACAGTGTTGCTGTTACTCGACTGCATTGAATTCATTTCTGTTAACTCTCTCAGAGTGAAAAGGACATGGGATATTTTGTTTTTTAGAATAGTTTGTTTTAATATCTATGTTTCTGATTGCACATTGATTGATTAATTGATCTTATTCTTCACAAAGATAAATAACATTCATTTTTCTAAACTCCTCCAATCTGTAAATGGTTGAATTTATTTCACATGTTATTGAGATGGTCGTTCCAGCTTATTTCACACTGTTCCCTACCATGGCAGTCATTCTAACTGCAGATTGCATGGAACAAAGTTCCAATTGTTGGATATCCTAACTCTTGCTGGATTCCAATAGGAATTACAGTATATAACACTTTGCATGCCAGCATAATGTGATTTACCAATGTAGCCTGCAAACCAGGAGTTTCAGACCACTGTGTTAGGGTATTGTAAAAAAAGAAGGGAAAAAAAAAGATGTATTGTCATAATAATTCAACTTTATTGATAAAATATTTACTCATGTACTCAATTAATGAAAGCCATTGCATGCAACAACAATGTATCTGGCATAAGCAAACACAGTCATGGGTGGTACTGGTACCTCTAAAATTATCTCAAAAGGTACCCTGGGGGAAAAAATATGCAAATACGGCTTTAGATCTTACAGTGTTAAAACAACACCCACAAATGATTTAATGTAACAACAAATGAGTCACTGTAATACCACAGGTGTGGCTAGAGGACTCCTGATATCTCCAGGAGTGATGACTATCGTTTTGTCTTTACAGTGCCCTCAGAAAATATTCACAGCCCTTTACTTTTTCCTTATTTTGTTGTGTTACAGCCTACAGTTAAAAGTGATTCAATTGAGATTTTGTGTTACTGGCCTACACACAATACCCCATAATGTCAAAGTGGAATGATGTATTTTCAAATATTTTCAAATTAATTAAAAATAAAAAGCTGAACTGTCTTGAGTCATTAAGTATTCAACCCCTTTGTTTTCAGGAGTACAAATATGCTTAGCAAGTCATATAATAAGTTGCATCGACTCTCTCTGTGTGCAATAATAGTGTTTAACGTGATTTTTGAATGACTACCTCATCTCTCACCCCACTTATACAATTATGAGCGGGGTACTGCTCAGTTGAGCAGTGAATTTCAACCACAGATTCAACCACAAAGACCAGGGATGTTTTACAATGCCTCGCAAAGAAGGGCATCTATTGGTAGATGGGTACAAATTAAAAGACAGACATAGAATATCCCTTTGAGCATGGTGAAGTTATTAATTACACGTTGGATGGTGTATCAATACATCCTGTCACTGCAAAGACACAGGCATCCTTCAGTTGCCGGAGAGGAAGGAAACCGCTCAGGGATGTCACCGTGAGAACAATGGTGACTTTAAAACAGAGTTTAATGGCTGTGATAAGAGAAAAACTGAGGATGGATCAACAATATAGTTACTCCACAATACTAACCTAAATGACCATAAGGAAGCTTGTACAGAACAAAAATATTACAAAACATGCCACCTGTTCGCAATAAGGCACAAAAGTAAAACTGCAAAAATTGTGGTAAAGAAATTTACTTTGAGTCACCGAAACAAAGACTGTTCTGCCAAGTTGTTCTGCCAAGTTATTTGAGGATGGAAAGAAAAGAGAAGGTTAACGACAGCTTTCTCCTCATTCACTCAGTCTATTGAGTCCACTGGTCCCACTCACACAGAACTACCCTACTACCTGCTCGACCCCATCCCCTCCCTTCTCCAGACCATCTCTGGAGACCTTCTCCCATTCCTCACTTCCCTCATCAACTCATCCCTGACCACTGGATGCATCCCCTCTGACTTCAAAATGGCCCCAGTAGGTCCCCACCTCAAGAAACCAACACTCGACCCCTCTGACATAAAAAAAAAATACAGACCGGTATCCCTTCTTTATTTTCTTTCCAAAACATGTGTTGTCTCTGACCAACTCTCTCGCTATCTCTCTCAGAACCATCTTCTTGACCCTAACCAGGCTTCAAGACAGGTCACTCAACCGAAACTGCTCTTCTCTGTTTTCACAGATGCTCTCCGCACTGTCAAAGCTGACTCTCTCTTCTCTGTTCTCAACTTCCTTGATCTATCTGCTGCCTTCGACACTGTAAACCATCAGATCCTCCTCTCCACCCTCTCAGCGGTGGGCGTCTCAGGCTCTACACACTCTTGGATTGCATCCTACCTGGCATGCCACTTCTACCAGGTGTCATGGAGAGGATCTATATCTGCACCACATACTCTCACAACTGGTGTCCCCCAGTGCTCGGCCCTCTCCTTTTCTTTCACTCGGCTCTGTCATATCCTCACATGGTCACTCCTATCATTGCTATGTGGATGACACTCAACTACCTTTCCCCTTCTGACACCCAGGTGGTGACACGCATCTCTGCATGCCTGGCAGATATCTCAGCTTGGATGTCAGCCCACCATCTCGAGCTCAAACTCGACAAGACTGAGCTGCTCTTCTTCCTGGGGAAGACCTGCCTACTCAAAGACCTCTACATCACAGTTGACAACTTCACAGTGTTCCCCATCCCAGAGTGCAAAGAACCTTGGCGTGACCCTAGACAATACCCTGTCGTTCTCTGCAAACATCAAAGCAGTGACTCGCTCCTGCAGGTTCATGCTCTACAACATCCGTAAAGGACAACCATACCTCACAAAGGAAACGGTGCAAATCCAGGCACCTGTCATCTCCCTTCTTGACTACTGCAACTCGCTGTTGGCTGGGCTCCCCGCTTGTGCCATCAAACCCCTACAATTTATTCAGAATGCAGCAGCCCGCCTGGTTTTCAACCTTCCCAAGTTCTCCCATTTCACCCTGCTCCTCTGCACACTCCACTGGCTTCCAGTCAAAGCTCACATCCACTACAATACCATTGTACTTGTACTTGATTCCCCCCTTTTTGCAAAAAGGCATGTGAAAGACTGAAAGCATATGGCAAAATAATATGTGGTCTGATGAGACAAAAATTTAACTGGTTGTCCTGAATGCAAAACGCTATTTCTGGAGAAAACCAGGCACAGCTAATTAACCATCCCTACCGTGAAGCATGGTGGGGCAGCATCATGCCATGGGTATGCTTTTGAGTGGCAGGGACTGGGAGACTGGTAAGGCTTGAGTGAATAATGAATGGAGCCAAATGCAGGCAAATCCTTGATGAGAACCTGCTTGAGAGTGCAAACGACCTTAGACAGGTCAAATATTTTACATTCCAACAGGACAATGACCCCAAGCATACAGCCACAGCAACGTTGGAATGGCTTCAGAACAAGAATGTGAAAGTCCTTGAGTGGCCCAGTCAAAGCCCAGACTTGAATCCCATAGAAAATCTGTGGAAAGACTTGAAGATTGCTGTTCACCACTGCTCCCGATCTAACTTAACAAAGCAAGAAGAAAATCCTCAAATCCAGATGTGCAAAGCTGATACAGACATACCCAAGATGACTCAAAGCTATAATCGCTGCCAAAGGAGCTTCTACAAAGTATTGACTCAGGGGTGTGAATAGTTACGTAACCTACATATTTCTACATTTCATATCCAAAACATTTGCAAACATTTCTAAAAACATGTTTTCACTTTGTGTGTAGATGGTGAGAGAAAACATCTATTTAAGCCATTTTGAATTATGTCTGTCACACAATGTGGAATAAGTTAAGGGGTATGAATACTTTCTGAAGGCACTGTAATGTCTAACAAGGTGTCATATTTAACACTGTTGTGGGTGTTAAAATTCTGATCGCAAATTTGCTGTGTAGTTTCTTTGTTTACTACTGTAACACTGGGAAATTGCTGAAGGGAAGTCAGCAGCTGTATGCAGGGACTCATGAATCTTTCCCAAAGCCTGTCTGTGTCCCAAATGGCACTCTATTCCCTATATAGTGCCTATAGAGCTCTGGTCAAAAGTAGTACACTATTTAGTGAAAAGGATACCATTTGAGATGCAGTCACTGTGTCAGTCAGTCAGTCAGATGGGTCTTGTATGGGGATGTTTTATGTTAAAAAAAAATTAAAAAACATGTGGACATACAGCACAGCCGTAATGTCGACCCACACCTGTAGCTCTGTTCCTTCCTCACCAGATGTTTAACTCCTCGTCACTCAGATTAAAAACATCCATCTATCTCTTGCTTCTGCTGCTGCTGGCTGCCATTTTGCAGCAGTGACCTCAGGTGGGTAACACCCCTCCTGTGACAATGCTAACTGATGAATGATGTCATCCAACCGTTCCTAAACATACCTCTCCAGTTGTGACTTCCCAGGTCCCCATGAGTCATAGGGTGTGTCCCAAATGGCACCCTATTCCGTTTGTAGTGCACTACAAAGAGAATGAGGTTCCATTTGGGAAGCATTCATTATTTTCTTCCAGGGGAATGTCATGCGAGCTGTGTTCGACCAAACAGGAGACAGAGTTTATTAACCCCTGGCTGGCGTGATTTACTTGTTGCATTAATTAATGATCAACCATAAGAGTGTGTAGGGAGTTCATGTTATTGTGACATCCCTATACTGACTCTGTCAGTGTAACGTCATTCTCTCATAAATGTTGTAAATGACTGCCAAAGTCAATGGCTGTCAAGGTCTGTGAAAATGAAAACTGTTTTTTGCACCTCTTATAATGGCAAGAAGATACCTGACATGGTTATTTTTAGATGGCCATGTAAAACATCTGTCACAGGTGCAGACAGACCGGAAAACCCCTGAAATGCATGACTTAAAACCTCTTAAGGTATAGGGAGCAGCATTTTCACTTTTGGATAAATAGTGTGCCCAATTTCAACTTCCTGCTACTCATGCCAGGAATATAAGATACGCATGTTATTAGTAGATGTGGATAGAAAACACTCTGGAGTTTCTAAAACTGTTTGAATCATGTCTGTGAGTATAACAGAACTTATGTAGCAGGCAAAACCCTGAGGACTAACTGTTCAGATTTCTTTTGTGCCTCTGACTGTTCCCTGACATGTCTTTGCAAAGGGATATTTCATAGGAACCTGTTTTCAGTTCCTACCGCTTCCACTGGATGTCACCAGTCTTTGGAATTTGGTTGAGGTTATTAATTTGTGCAACAAAGAAGAAGCACATCCTGGAACAACGTTACACTATTGAGAGTTGCGCAAGACGTAAAAAGGAGCATGGTTTGTTTACTTCCTGTATTGAACACAGATAGCCCCGTCTACAATTTGATCGATTATTAACGTTTTAAAATACCTAAAGTTGTATTACAAAAGTACTTTGAAATATTTTGGCAAAGTTCATAGGCAACTTTTGAAATGTTTTGTAGTGACGTTGCGTTTTTGGCAGCTGTTTTTTTCTGGATCAAACGCGTTAAATAAATGGACATTTGGATATATATGGACGGAATTAATTGAACAAAAGGACCAATTGTGATGTTTATGGGACATATTGGAGTGCCAACAAAAGAAGCTCGTCAAAGGTAATGCATGTTTTATATTTTATTTCAGCGTTTTGTGTAGCGCCTGCAGGGTTGAAATATGCTACCCTCTTTGTTGACATTGTGCTATCATCAGATAATAGCTTCTTATGCTTTCGCCAAAAAGCTTTTTAAAATCTGATATGTTGGCTGGATTCACAACGAGTGTAGCTTTAATTGAGTATCTTACATGTGTGATTTAATGAATGTTTGATTTTATATCATTATTTGAATTTGCCGCGCTGCATTTTCCCTTGTTTTTTTCCAAGTGGGACGCAAGCATCCCCTATAACATAAGTAGTTTAAGGCGTCCAGTATGCTTCAGTTCGGCTGGCGCCTGAACCGAACAAGTGTGCTCGCATACTCCCTTAAAGACCTTCGCTTGAAAATGAGAAAAAGCAGCAATATTAATTTAGTCGGTTTTGAGAAATCTGTCAATCATTTTGATGTTTTTGCCAAGGAGATCTTAGTCACACAATTTTACATCTAACTAAGATGGTGCAGTATTTCTCAGTGAAGAAATGTGAATGAAAACGAGTCGTCTCTTATTGAATGACAACAAATACTTTTTTGAAGAATCCCTAATGTTGACCTATCACCGACTTCAGCTACCGACACCGACTTCGGCTTGCCTCGGAAAATAAATATTGTGTGCCCGAACATCGTTTCCTGCATTGCAGGAAAGTTCTCTTACAACAGGGGGATCAAATTAAGATCCTACATCTGTACAAGTAGTACATATTCAGGGCACCACAACCTCGATACCACACCCCTTTTTGAATCTACTTTCCCAAACCGCTAGCTAAATCATGCTAAACATCTCCCATCAGGCCTGATATTCCCTCCTTGTTAGTTGTTCATTATATCACTGTATGGTATAACTCAGCAGTGAGGCTGAAGCTACTCAAAGAATTTCTGTATGTCTGGTCGTTATCCACTGACAAGACAGGGCTGTTGTTTGCAGAATATTTGCCGCTGATCGTTATGTTGCATGTAGTAGAGGGAACGGAGTGAGCGACTGATAATGTGTTCCAAATGGTACCCTGTTCCCTATGGGCCCTGGGAATATGGTGCCATTTGGGACACAGCCAATGTAAGATTCTCAGCTGTGCTGGTGGAATGTCACCATGAGGGAAATATGCTCTGTCATGTTGTTACCCCGCAAGGTCATCTGGGTGCATTCTATAAGGAAGGCAAGCGATGAGAAGGAGGAAAATGATATGAGACTCATTGGTTTAGTTTAAGTTTGCTAGGTGTCACATGACATCTTGATTATGAATAAGAAGGAACTTTCAACCCCCCCCCCCCCCCACCCCCCTTCAGTCTCTCTCACTCTCGCACACATGTTTAGTAAATGGGGATGTGGGAAACTTACTACTCAGCCTGAAGTGTCCCCACTTGCACCACCGATTAGCTATCTTTTCGGTGGTGCCGACTAGTAAGAGGGTGGTCATGTGTGCTAGCAAAGCGGAGGGCCGGGGTTTCAGCCTTAGTTTGAGCCACATCAAGTGGTATGCACTAAGCAAGCAGTGTGACATCCGTTATAGATGCACGCAAGCATGCACATGCACACACAGTGTGAATTACGGGAAATCCAACAAAAGTCCAACTTTGGGGGAGGTGGGTGTCTAAATAATGGTCATTTAGCCATTCTCCTATTTCTTTACAATGCCATTTGTACTGCTACAGTGGTAAATATTAACTCAATGAGTCCCACCGTAACGCCGGCACCCCTTTAAAAACATTGTGTGCTTGAGCTACAGACTACCACTGTCTATTTCTCTTATATCCGTAGATACAACCCATTAGACTATTTCTGTACTTCATATTTATCAGATTTTGCTATGGCAGACTTTCTTTTTTTATTGACATTTGTCAGCAAAACTCATGAATACAACTATTTATGCCAATTTCTTTGTGTTCTACGTGTAGCCCTGGTTGTCCTGAAAAGAAAATGGTAAAACACTTCATTGTGAGGCTAAATATAAAGTGCTGGAGATGAAGATAAATGAAAAGTCGATTTATGCTGGGGTCTCAGGACGGATAGGGTTAAAATAAAAGGTTATTCCAAATGAAACAAACACCCCCAGCTCTATATGTGTGATAGTTTAAACAATCTTTCCCCCATGTGCCTGCACAGTCCCACCAAATATGGTGGATAAGTGAAGATAGTTCACTCAGGCCTTTTACCATTGAAAATATTTAACAGAGTGGACGAACATGCACAGGTAGCCTACTTTTTGAAGTGATTTGTTTGACAATACGATTAAAACATCATGACTGTTTGTGTGCTCATGTAACAGTATAAATTTAGACCGTCCCCTCGCCCATACCCGGGCGCGAACCAGGGACCCTCTGCACACATCAACAACAGTCACCTTCGAAGCATCGTTACCCATCGCTCCACAAAAGCCACAGCCCTTGCAGAGCAAGGGGAACCACTACTTCAAGGTCTCAGAGCAAGTGACGTCACCGATTGAAACACTATTTAGCGCGCACCACCGCTAACTAGCTAGCCGTTTCACATCCGTTACACTCATGACAAATTAAAAGGTAATACATAAAAATAACATAAAATTGCATCTTTATTATTAAACCCATAAAAACTTGCACACATAGTTAGTCCCATACATTTTTTTGACCCCCCCTAAATGTCTTGGTGTAATTCGCACACTACACACTCATTCCTTTCCATCTCTCCTTCTGCTTTCCATCTCTCCTTCTGCGGTTCTCTGTGAGTGTTTCCAGCTGCTGATAGGTAGCGAATATTCTTCTGGTGGAATGCACACCAACCCTACCTGCTAAACTAAACTCCTGCCATTTGATTTTCCATTCTCAGCTGGAAGGGTGTGGGTGATGATTTATAGACCATAGTCTGTAAATCAGACTATGCCAGCACCAAGGTGTCATGTGTGTTGGTTGGTTGGTACAGTAGGGCTGTACCCAAAATTGCACCCTATGGGTCTTGGTCAAAAGAATTGCACTAAATAGGGAATAGGGTGCCATTTGGGATGCATAGGAGCTTACAAGGGGCCAATCAGGGGCCCCCACAGCCACCTTTAAAACAGCACAGGAAATTGACTTCTTCGTGGAGGCTTTCCATTAAAAATAAGCGTAAAGGCCAGCTAGAGGCACAGCTTCAGATGTGTAGAAGGAAGAAGGCAGGAGTGAGACGTTAGAATTGCCAGTTGCAAGGAGGACTTGCCAACCCTCAATAAGGCTGATAGTTATAAATTCCCCCACACAAAGAACACCTGTACATTTTTGAAAAAATTTTTTTTTAGCAACTCTTATTTTTCAGTAGCTGGATCATTTTGTCGCTTTGTTGAGATTGCCATGCCAGGTTGAATGCAGAAATAAGTAGATAACCGAGGCTCAAAATGGAGGACCTGGTTGGCCCAGAGAGACGTAGTAGTGAAATCCTATTATAACATGACTAGAGCAGTGGGAGGGCTGTTTTGGTGCAACTAGGCTTACATACGCAGTCTGAGACAGGCTCATGCTGCAAGGAGGAGTGGGCTTCTGGGCTCCAGTCAATAGGATGAATAGCATAACCACAGCTGCTGGAGGTACATTCAGTGCTTTTGGAGACATGCTGATAGCCTGACTGAAGTAGAGCTCCACATTTAGAAAAGACTCTAAGACCCTTTTGTCACCCCTTTTCAGGGCTGAGGCAAACAGTGGTGTGTGGGTGGATCCAGGGCCACAGCTGTCCTGGCTGCAACAAGCTGGAGAAGCTGTGTCTGTGGCTGTCTGTGAACCAACTGACCACAGAGAACTGTTGGTTACACTGACAGAGAAGTTATAGACTACTATAACATATAGTATTTGTTCTGACAGTCACCACAGAGAGAGGGAAGAGACTGGGAAAGGTCAAAGAATAATGTTTTGAAACACGCTGTTGAACAGCTATGAAAATATTAAGGGTCATCTTAATGTTCCGTGTGGCTTAGCTGTTTAGAGCATGGTGGTAGCAATGCCAGGGTTGTGGGTTTGATTCCCACAGGGGACCAGTTTGAAAAAGTATAAAATGTATGCACTCCCTAGTGTAAGTCGCTCTGGATAAGAGCATCTGCTAAATTATGTAAATGTTTTTTGCACGCTAAAATAAACTTTGTAGAATCATCCGCACAACTGGACAGTTGACCTAACAAATGTTTTGGGAACTTTCACAGAACCAATTTTTGTTTGCTGGGTTTAAACTTGAACTAAAAAGAGTACTCTACTCCGGTCACAATGCCTATGTGGAAATGTTGTATACTGTAAATAAGTTTACGAGAAAGGAAATAGTGCGGACATGTCTAGTAATGTGTTTACAATGTAAAACCATGGGAAAGGGTATTCACAGATTCTCTCTAAATGAACCAAAATATCTCCCCCATTTGCATTGGGGGAAATAGGTATGTTTTCAACTGTCCCTGATACCCTTGTAATACCCTTGTATTTCACTTGTAAAGGCCTGAATGGGAATCAAAATATCCAGTGAAATTAAAGATAAAAGCAAATCAAATGTTTGAAAAGCGGCCACTGAAAAGGAGAGAAAACGGAAATAAAGATATAAATAGATAAAAGAAGTGATCTGCAATCCCCCGCTTTATCTGAATTTATCCCACACAAGTGAGATGTAAGTCTGGGGCTGTAAACTGTCGAGAATAATGGACCCATTGATTTCCTATGCAACTCCTATTGACTTCCCTACTGCAATAGCATATATCTGGAAAACAATAGGACCCCAATGCAAATTAGAGCTACTGTTAACTGCTTTGGTCTATAAGTGGATAAGACTAGGGAGCTCGACTCAATGTGTCACAAGGCAAGAGACAAACACAAATAAACCAAGCAGCATAGTTTAACCCATAGAATAAGAATGAAGGTCAGAGGTTCAAAACCTGTTCTACTCATTCTATTTCTTTGGTTTCACCTTAATATGGAGTTCTGTTTTGAATTAGAGAGCCTTTGTAATGGCGTCTTTTTGTAGGCACTAACTCCACCTTGGGGTAACGAATTTAGTTTTTATAGGGTTTTTGGATAAATGCCGAAAATAATGTCTGTGGTAAACACAGGAGGAGATGTTATATATTTAGTTTTATGAGATAATCTTCATCAGCTAACGTCACTTTTTGTGCAATTTGAAGCATTTATGGGTTAGGGTGTAAAGCACAAAGGCTTCATATTCATAAAGGCCACGTTAACTGGCTCATATTATTTCATAGAACAAAACACGTAAGATATCCTAAGCTTATGTTAACCTCAGACCTTATTTTTGGCATTTATCCCAAAATCCATTCTTTCCCCATTCATTTTCCCCATAGGAATGGCTGAACGAACCAGAGTTAACTAATTTAATACAAGCTGGCAAGCTCTTTAGGCTAGGCAGTGGGGTGGATCTGAGTTTTTTTATTTGATCTGACCCCCCAGGTCATGTGGGAGGCCATCATTGTAAATAAGAATTTGTTCTTCACTGACTTGCCTAGTGAAATGAAGGTTGAATAAAACAAATAAAGAAATTGTGTCAGTGCGTCAGTAACCCAAATAAACATGTCAGGGACATTTCCTGATTAAAGTTATATGTGGGAATTACATGGGTGTAGTGAGGCTGGTAACATCACAATGGGACGGCAGGGTAGCCTAGTGGTTAGAGCGTTGGACTAGTAACTGGAAGGTTGCAAGTTCAAACCCCTGAGCTGACAAGCGCTGCCCCTGTTCCTCTTTTTTTGAAAAAAAAGAATTTGTTCTTAACTGACTAGAGGTAAAATAAATAAACAACTGTCCTGTTGTAAATAGTCTGGGTCCTTTCCCACAATACAGAATAGCAGCCCTGGGTTCAAATAGTATTTAAAAAAATATTAATACTTTGAATGTTTGATTGAGCCTGCCTTCAGAGGGGGTTGTACTTTTTGGGAATATTCCATTGGTTCTATTCCACCAGCTAGGCATGCTCAGTTTTCAAATACAATTTGAACCCAGATCTGCATTGTAGATGTGTTCACGGTACAGCATGAACAGAGTCAGTATTTGTATTTGTGGCACAGCTCATACAACACTACCTCCTAATGCAGTTACCACTGTAATAGCCCCAAAAGGTGAAATCCATCACTATACTCACCTTTCAGTTTAATTCAAGAAGGGCCCTTAATATGAAAAACTGCTATGAAGGAACACAGTAGTGATCCACCAAGTCAAACACAGCTTTCTATCAACACCTCATCAGGACATTCAGTTATCAGATAAGTACCACAGGCAGAGATAGTAGGATCCACTCAGGGACATTTGCCTCCCGCTGCAAACAAACACCTCAGTGCGACTCAGCCAAAGATGGAGTCTGATATCCTTTAATAGCTCTCACCTGAAGCAGCCCTTCTTTCCCCATTTGTCTCTGACTGTATCCCAAATGGCACCCTATTCCCTACTTGACCAGGGCCCTATGGTAAGTAGTGCACTAAATAGGTAATAGGGTGCCAGTTGACACGGGACCTCTGACTGGAGGCCATGGTTAGACAACATTATATCAGTTAGACAACCGAGACAATTCCATTATGTGTCAAGAAAAAGTTGGCAGACGAAAAGGGAAGGCAGAGGATTTGAGCTCCTCACGCTCAAATGCAAATCGAGGAGGCAACCTCAACGGGGGACTGCTAAGTGTGTTTCAATTATGCTGAGGAGAAATTAATGACTATGGCACTTTATGCAGGGTTCTCCTCCATCCTTCAGGGACAATGAGATCGTCCATCCAAAGTTTAAGATTGTGGTTGATATGTTTGTACAAAAGGTAGTCTGGGCTCGTTTTGCTTATAAATACTTTTTATTTGGTGACTTTTGGTGACTTTTTACGTGGCATCATCATAGGATGCCACCTTTCCAACATGTCAGTTCAGCAAATTTCTGCCCATGTAGAGCAGTAAGTGCTGTTAATGTGGCAACGTCTAGGAGCAACAACGGCTCAGCCATTGAAGTGGTAGACTATAAAAGTTCACACAACGTAACTGCCGAGTGCTGAAGCCCGTAGTAGCGCGTAAAAATAATCTGTCCTCGGTTACAACACTCACTACCGAGTTCCAAACTGCCTCTGGAAGCAACATCAGCACAATAACTGTTAGTCGGGAGCTTCATGAAATGTGTTTCCATGGCCGAGCGGCCGCACACAAGCCTGAGATCACCATGCGTGAAGTTTGGTGCAGGAGGATTAATAGTCTGGGGCTGATTTTTATAGTGTGGGCTAGTCCCCTTAGTTCCAGTGAAGGGAAATCTTAAAGCTACAGCATACATTGACATTCTAGACAATTCTGCGCTTCCAACTTAGTGGCAACAGTTTGGGGAAGGCTTTTTCCTGTTTCAGTATGATAATGCCTCTGTTCACAAAGCGAGGTCCATACAGAAATGGTTTGTCAAGATTGGAAGAAGTGGAGTGGAAGATCTTGACTGGCCTGCACAGAGCCCTAACCTCAACCCCATCGAACACCTTGGGGATGAATTGGAATGGCGAATGTGAGCAGGGACTAATCGCCCAACATCAGTGCCCGACCTCACTAATGCTCGTGGCTGAATGGAAGTAAGTCCCGGCAGCAATGTTCCAACAAGCCTTCCTAGAAGAATGAAGGCTGTTATAGCAGCAAAGATGGGAACAAATCCATATTAAACCCATGATTTTGGAATGAGATGTTCAATGAGCAGGTGTCCACATACTTTTGGTTATGTAGTGTATGGCTAGAAAGAGGAACTGAAGTGTTTCACCCGAGTAACAACACTCTCCTTAAAGATGTAACATGTTAAAGCAACATGGTATCTGTCTAACGTTAAACCCCATGGTTGCCAATTTGCTTTTACAAGCCCACTAGCGTCTCCCTTTCTCACGTTTTTAACACAAATCTACCAAATTGCCCTTTGATTTTATGGACCAGACACTACACACTCACATCTGGAGAGGTCCATCCAGAGAAACCTTGATTGTTAGCACCACCATGCCCCCCGTTGTCAACATACACATAATGCATTTGATTCCGGCGGCATTGCAATCAACGACTGCCGACTGACTGATCTACAAATAACATCCTAAATGACTACTCATTATGATTTGTAGATCAGTCAGTTTGCACTCGCCAACTGCAATGTAGTCGATCTCAAATATACTCTCTGCTTGGCAGACTGAGAGGAAGTCTCAATCAATCAATCAAATGTATTTATAAAGCCCTTTTTACATCAGCCGATGTCACAAAGTGCTATACAGAAACCCAGCCTAAAACCCCAAACAGCAAGCAATGCAGATGTAGAAGCACCGTGGCAAGGAAAAACTCCATAGAAAGACAGGAACCTAGGATGAAACCTAGAGGGGTGGCCAGTCCTCTTCTAGCTGTGCCAGGTGGAGATTATAATAGGACATGGCAAAGATGTTCAAACGTTAATAGATGACCAGCAGGGTCAAATGATAATAATCACAGTGGTTGTAGAGGGTGCAACAGGTCAGCACCGCAGGAGTAAATGTCAGTTGGCTTTTCATAGCTGATCATTCAGAGTTAGAGACAGCAGGTGCTGTAGACAGAGAGAGAGAGTCGAAAACTGCAGGTCCGGGACAAGGTAGCACGTCCGGTGAACAGGTCAGGGTTCCATAGCCGCAGGCAGAACAGTTGAAACTGGAGCAGCAGCACGACCAGGTGGACAGATGACAGCAAGAGGTCATCAGTCCAGGTAGTCCTGAGGCATGGTCCTAGGGCTCAGGTCCTCCGAGAGAACAGAGAAAAGAGCGAAAGACAGAGAGAGAGAGAGTTAGAGGGAGCATACTTAAATTCACACAGAACACCGGATAAGACAGGAGAAATACTGTCACGACTTCCACTGAAGTCGGCTCCTCTCCTTGTTCGGGCGGTGTTCGGCGTTCGACGTCACCGGCTTTCTAGCCATCGCTGCTCCATTTTTCATATGTCTATTTCTTTTGTCTTGTTTCCATACACACCTGTTTTTGATTATCTATCACACTGCATGTATTTAGTCCTCTGTTCCCCTCTTTGTGTGTAATTGTTTATTGTTATGTGGGTATGTTCACGCACTAGACTTTTGTACATGTTCTGTGTTTTGGGCACTTTGATGTCATTTTGTGCTTATTTATTGACCGGAATAGAAGTGCGCCTGTTAACTCTACTCTGCTACCCTGCACCTGACTTTGCCTCCCGTACACACCCGTAACAAATACACCAGATATAACTGACTGACCCTAGCCCCCCGACACAAATTATCGCAGCATAAATGGTCAGTCCAACCATGACATGACCTTATCAGTGACAGACACAAAGCTACCTGGCTTCTGGATATTCACCGGCTTGGAGATTAAACACTGGACAGCTTTATTTTTCTCTTCTTCTTTCTCTCCTTTCAGTCTTCCCGTCTCTATATA
The DNA here is from genome assembly GCF_013265735.2 of Oncorhynchus mykiss. Classification (NCBI taxonomy): domain Eukaryota; kingdom Metazoa; phylum Chordata; class Actinopteri; order Salmoniformes; family Salmonidae; genus Oncorhynchus; species Oncorhynchus mykiss. The sequence continues at coordinate 10,024,165 of NC_048568.1, read as the reverse complement.
TTTCTGTTCTTAAAGGCCGTTTGCTGCTCCCTGGGGTTGCCATAATTGGACCCTCATTTCCTGCTTGTGAATGGTTTGAGCTCCTTAATTTACTGACTGTAACTGGCATTGAGATATTTAAATGGAAACCAAATGCTGACGGCAGCACAGATGAAAGCCATGACCATCTGATAAACCTTGACACCGGCCCGACAGACGTGACATCAAGAAAGGTTTCGGACTGACCAGGCGGCTAAGCTGCTGTTGCTGCGTGTTTATGAAAACAATAGGCTTTGTGGAAATTCCGCTCCCTTTTTACAGAATCATAAGTAAATCGTTCTCAACAAATGTGTTTGGCATGTGTCTGGCATGCTACATCAGAAGACATACATTTTCAATGCAGGTTTAGTTCATTAAATAAAATAGAGAAGATAAAACAGGTACTATAAAGACCAGATTGTGGTATTCCATCATGTTTTATTGAACAGTTAAATAACTACTGTGAAGACAGGTATTCACACTCAGTCCCGCATGCAAATGAAAGTGGTGGGTCTTTGAATGGTCCTTTGGCATTCTTTGATTGCATTGATAACAACATGCCAATTCGGTGTGTTTTGGGACATGCACTTGAACCACCTCCCAGCCTGCCAACAATAGATCCTCCCTCAATACCACTATTTTCATCAGGAAATGAAGTAATGGCTTGATTTCATAATCAGATAAAATGGGAATGAGTCTCAGCCAGAAAAACAACAGTCCACTGCCTGTTTGTGTTAATGGTCTATAATGGACTAAACTTGTCAAAATCAGAATGTGTCAAAGATCAGGATTAAGGCTGCATAGAACCAGGTATAAACATGGACCCCACACCTCGCTGCCATAAAGTGCAATTGGTTCAATGACACATTTAATTAGTTTAAGCCAAATTTTAATAGGTATTTCAATTTGAGTTTGTTTTTTAATTTTTTAAAGCCCTGTGTGCTTTCTCTCTCAGTTCATTCACTGCCTCATTAAGGTGTCCTTATTTTTAAATCAAATAATTGTAGTGTGTGCAGTACTATATATATTTTTTACCAATTGAGAACTTTGGTCTAATTCCCTGGGATCTGGATCTTCTCTGGAAAATCATTATTTTAGTATTTTTGTGTATTACTGCCAGGGCCCAGGTCTGGCAGTACTGCTCTAGCAGGTCCAGGCTCTGCTGTAGGCCATGTGCTGTGGCTGATAGCAGACATAGGTCATATGCAAAGAGTAGGCATTAAACCTCTGAATTGTGGAGACTAACACCAGGGGCTGAGAATTATTCTAGAAAAGTAGCCAATTTGTTGATGTAAATATTGAAGAGTGCCGGGCTCAGATTGCAACCCTGGCGAAAGCCCCACCCCTGGTTAAAGAATTATTTTATTTTATTGCCAATTTCAATGCAATAAAATTATGTCATATGTTTTACCCCCTACACCACTTTCAATAACTTTGTAGAACAGTTCTGTATGCCAAATAGAATCAAATGCTTTTTGGAAGTCGATAAAGCAAGCGTATATTTTGGTATAATTTTGGTGGACATGTTTATCTATCAGTGTGTGTAGGGTGTAAATATGATCAGTCGTGCAATGTTTTGGTATAAATCTAATTTGGCTTTTACTCAAGACATTGTGCTTTTCAGAAGTTTAGAACTCTTACATTTATAATACTACAGAGAAACTTCCCCAGGTTACTGGTCACACAAATTCCTCTAATTGTTAGGGTCAAATTTATCTCCGTTCTTAAAGATTGGGGTTATGAGTCCTTGATCCCAGATGTCAGGGAAATAACCTACACTCAGGATCTCTCAATCAGATCACAATGCATATTTTAATGGTCTTAGGGCTGCATGTTAGAACCAGGCATAAACATGGCCTCTCTCTCTCTCTCTCTCTCTCTCTGTCTGTCTCTCTCTCTCTCTCTCTCTCTCTCTCTCTCTCTCTCTCTCTCATGAATAGTTAATGTTTATGCTGGTAATAGTAACAGGCTTTCTGTTCATTTAAAAGGAGATGGTCTGTTCAGTCTGGAGACATGCTAATAGCTGGTATAAACTCATAAAGATGTTTGTTTTTTTATTGTCACATACACCAGATGGGTGCAGTGAAATGTGGTTACAGCGCCCCTGGAGCAAATTAGGGTTAAGTGCCTTGCGCAAGGGCACATCGACAGATTTTTCACCTTGTTTGTCTATGGGGATTGCATGGCTGTGTGCTCAATTTTATACAGCTGTCTGCAATGGGTGTGGCTGAACTAGCCAAACGCACTAACTTGAAGGGGTATTCACAAACTTTTGTATATATAGTTTACCAATAGTGTTTGCTGGCCGGGAGTACTTAGCACCTCTGAGCAGAGTGTCGGCTGTAATTTGAAAACCCGAGCGCAAAACGATTTTACATTTTAAACTTCAGCGGGTGGTCTCTAAAACACAGCGTGCCAAACAATCAGCAGACGAACGGCAGATCTACATTTGTTGCGATGTGTGTGGTCCTTTAGAGAATGATTTATTGAAAGGGGAAAGTTTTACAAATGTATGACTCCTCCTCATTGAAGGAATTAGTTAGAGAATCCCTGTTTTAGAGAAAATACAGTTTTTTCTGCTCTTCAAACCCCTCACCTGCCTCCACAGTCACACAAACCCTCTATCAATATGCACATGCCATTGATAGACAAGGTGTTCCCTTCAGGCGTTATTCACCAGCCTTACAGACAAATAACCATATATCTCCAGTTTAAATTATTTTCAACAGCTGATTTAGTTAGATTTGTATAAACAATCTAAATCATTTGTACTTAGAATGTTACACATCTCTGCTATCTACGCATATGTCTGTACAAAACTCTTGATGTTACAGTCAGCAGATAATGACATTTGAAAACATCACTGATCCAATAACGTAAAATTCACATATATGGTTCTTCTTCTGTAGGGCTTAGTTGTTTGTAAAGAAGTCAACTCTGGACCACAGAGTCTGTTGTGTATCACAATGGGGCCTACTTGTATACACTGTATATTTGCTTCCCTTTAAAGTAAAGTGGCAAAAAAAGTGATATTAATTAAGATACACCGATTGTAACATCTGCTTCCAACTCACACTCTCAAACACATGGATCCCCTGAACGCAGCTCACTTTCCAGCGCACACTCTCAAACACATAGATCCCCTGAACGCAGCTCACACTCTAGAGCCCAATCACCTGAATTCTGATCACCTGGTCACACACATATCATCACACACTATTTAGTTCAGTTCTTTGCACACCATCATTGTGAGGTATTGATTGTTTTGTGACACACTTCTAGTCGGAGCGCTGGTTTTCCCATAATTTAATCCTCCCGCGTACGGTAGTTTTTGCCTGCCTCACTAATGATGCCATCTGCCTGTACTTTAGCCTATTGGATTTCCTGTTAACAACCTATTGCCTGATCTCCCAGACGATGTTTACTAGCCTTTTCCCTGCCTTTACTGTTTCCCAGCTATCTGCCTCCTCCTGTGGTCCTTTACAAATAAACACCTGCTGCGCCCTGCGCTTGACACCAGCTCTCTGTCTCCCATCGTGTTCATTACACAGATCAATAATCTTGATACTTTTCTAGTCACCTCTTTCTTTAAAACAATGAAACCCAGTGAATGTATGACATTGTCAACTACTTCAGTCTAACTGGCAAAGTACATGGTTAACGGTTTGAGACTAAATCATCTTGAGCACAGACAGAGGGTTTGATTGGTGAATATGTGTGTGTGTACGGGGGGTTGGGGTTGTCCCATTTGATTCATCCAGTCTTTCCTAAAGGCCGTTGAGGGCAGATTAATTTGCAAAACACTGGGGAATGGCCCATGCACCGGCCCATCCATCCAGCCCCACTCACTCACATCCCCCATGCTATTTTGTCACCTTAACAATGGCTGTGCATTCAAAATGAGGCGTCAGCAGCTCTTTTGGTTCTTCAATTAAAATCTGGGAGTGTAGGAAGTGTGTGTGTGTCTGTCTGTGTCTGTGTGTGATGGTCTAGATAACTACTAAGAGTGACTTGAATGATTGATGGAAGCTTTGCTTTTATGATTCACAGATTTATCTGACCGCATAGACGTAATGTAAACTGTGTGTGTGTGTGTGTGGTGGGGGGGTCAGAGATAGAAGAGATACTGCTAAAAATAGTTTTTTAAATCTCCATTGTACCTTATAATGTGATTATTATGTGATTTTATATTTTTTATTTCAGTGGTCCCGGAGAGGATCTCATTTCGACATTTTATGCAATGACATGCCTGTTTAGGGAAGAGGGTGCCATATGGGACACAATGTTTGGGAGCTTGGCTAGAGAGAGGGAGAAGTTTGGCTGCTTCCTGAAAGGCTGAAGGGCTGCCGGATCAATTTGCAAGCAGGAAGGAAAAACCCCTCTGGAATAAGAGGTTGGTCAAATGAGAACCGTAGTTCTCCCGGCTCCCTCCCACTTAGATATGCTGATATAGGAAGAAAAAGGTGGCCTGCAGGTGACAGATAAGACTTACATGGCATCTGAAGACGTTTCTAAACTTCCTAACACCCTCGTTTTCTCTTTCTCTCATCCATTTCATACCTAAACAAAATCTTGTGATCTTTACCACACCGTCTTCTTTATACCCTCCCGAGTGGCGCAGCGTTCTAAGGCACTCAATCTCAGCGCGAGGCATCACAACAAACCCTGGCTCCAGGCTGTATCTCAACCGGCCGTGATTGGGAGTCCCATAGGGCGGTGCACAATTGGCCCAGCATTGTCCGGGTTTGTCTGGGGTAGGCCGTCATTGAAAATAAGAATTTGTTCTTTAACTGTCTTGCCTAGTTAAATGAAATAAAAGCATACCGCCTTTACTTTATATATGTGAAAGGGGTAGCCGGAAAGAAACGCGGTATATTGTTTTCTACCTCTTGATCTACAAATCTAAGATCCTACAGGAAATGCTAATTATTGTGTCGATTTTAATTCATGGACATTTTTGTAGGGTTTCATATTTTTTTTTAGGGCAAATCAAGTCTTAAATGTTAAAGTGGAAGTTTTAAACTTCAAATTTACCTTTCAGCAGGACGTTAGCCTAAAAAACAAGGCCAAATCTACACTGGAGTTTCTTAAGAAGACAGTGAATATTCCTGAGTGGCCAAGTTACAGTTTTGACTTAAATCTGCTTGAAAATCTATGGCAAGAGCTGAAAATGGTTGTCTAGCAATGATCAATTTGACAGAGCTTGAATAATTTGTTAATTAATGAAAGGGAAATGTTGCACAATCCAGTTGTGGAAAGCACTTAAAGACTTACCGAGAAAGACTGTAATCACTGCCAAAGGTGATTCTAACATGTATTGGCTTGAATGCATATCTAATGAAGAAATCTTACTGTTTTATTGTTCATATATATATATATTTTTTTTCAAATGTTAGAATTTTCCCCCAACTTTGACATTACAGAATATTTTGTCTAGATGGTTGACAAAAAAATGAAAATTAAATCCATTTTACTCCCACTTTGTACGACAACAAAATGTGGAAAAAGTCAATACTTTCTGAAGGCACTGTAATTACCAGAACATATCTGACAATGTTTTGAGTTAGATTTTTTATTCATGATAACAGGAAAATTAGCACATTATATGGTAAGTATTTACTAATTATTTACAAGTGTGGAGAGCAAAAATAGCAAACTTATGTTTGTGAATGTGAAGAAATAAAAGCAGTGCATGAATATAGAACTTGATCAATGCTGTCATGGTCAGGTTACCATAAAATGGTGGCAACGACCAGGTCAAAGTCTCTTGCTCCCAAAGTATTTAAGGGGGTTATACCGGCAAGAAAGTTAAAAAAATGGGACTGTTTGAAAGAGGATCATATAAACATTGCCAGATTGTTTTTACAGGTAACATACGTTGAATTCTCTGTGAAATAGGTATATTTCTCTCTCTTTCAGTATTTATCATGACTGTGATGTATGAACATTGATTAGTGGCGGGCACCAGTATCCTCTGACAGGCACTCAATTTAGCATACTTAACTGCCTGCTTGATGGGCCATCAACGGGCTTTATATTGTATTCAAACTGGTTGGGTAGGTTAGGGTCCCAGAACATTCACACATGCCCAAATTGCAATCAGCAAGAAGTTGTCTGGACTTCACAAAGTCATGGAAGTGAAGTCCACACAGTTGCAATGTTATTCATTCAAACCGATATGATATCGACGTTGGTTCCGAAAGAATGCAACTGAAATCTCTCTCTATATACAGTGCCTTGCGAAAGTATTCGGCCTCCTTGAACTTTGCGACCTTTTGCCACATTTCAGGCTTCAAACATAAAGATATAAAACTTTATTTTTTTGTGAAGAATCAACAACAAGTGGGACACAATCATGAAGTTGAACGACATTTATTGGATATTTCAAACTTTTTTAACAAATCAAAAACTGAAAAACTTGGGCGTGGAAAATTATTCAGCCCCCTTAAGTTAATACTTTGTAGCGCCACCTTTTGCTGCGATTACAGCTGTAAGTCGCTTGGGGTATGTCTCTATCAGTTTTGCACATCGAGAGACTGACATTTTTTCCCATTCCTCCTTGCAAAACAGCTCGAGCTCAGTGAGGTTGGATGGAGAGCATTTGTGAACAGCAGTTTTCAGGTCTTTCCACAGATTCTCGATTGGATTCAGGTCTGGACTTTGACTTGGCCATTCTAACACCTGGATATGTTTATTTTTGAACCATTCCATTGTAGATTTTGCTTTATGTTTTGGATCATTGTCTTGTTGGAAGACAAATCTCCGTCCCAGTCTCAGGTCTTTTGCAGACTCCATCAGATTTTCTTCCAGAATGGTCCTGTATTTGGCTCCATCCATCTTCCCATCAATTTTAACCATCTTCCCTATCCCTGCTGAAGAAAAGCAGGCCCAAACCATGATGCTGCCACCACCATGTTTGACAGTGGGGATGGTGTGTTCAGCTGTGTTGCTTTTACGCCAAACATAACGTTTTGCATTGTTGCCAAAAAGTTCAATTTTGGTTTCATCTGACCAGAGCACCTTCTTCCACATGTTTGGTGTGTCTCCCAGGTGGCTTGTGGCAAACTTTAAACGACACTTTTTATGGATATCTTTAAGAAATGGCTTTCTTCTTGCCACTCTTCCATAAAGGCCAGATTTGTGCAATATACGACTGATTGTTGTCCTATGGACAGAGTCTCCCACCTCAGCTGTAGATCTCTGGAGTTCATCCAGAGTGATCATAGGCCTCTTGGCTGCATCTCTGATCAGTCTTCTCCTTGTATGAGCTGAAAGTTTAGAGGGACGGCCAGGTCTTGGTAGATTTGCAGTGGTCTGATACTCCTTCCATTTCAATATTGTCGCTTGCACAGTGCTCCTTGGGATGTTTAAAGCTTGGGAAATCTTTTTGTATCCAAATCCGGCTTTAAACTTCTTCACAACAGTATCTCGGACCTGCCTGGTGTGTTCCTTGTTCTTCATGATGCTCTCTGCGCTTTTAACGGACCTCTGAGACTATCGCAGTGCAGGTGCATTTATACGGAGACTTGATTACACACAGGTGGATTGTATTTATCCTCATTAGTCATTTAGGTCAACATTGGATCATTCAGAGATCCTCACTGAACTTCTGGAGAGAGTTTGCTGCACTGAAAGTAAAGGGGCCGAATAATTTTGCACGCCCAATTTTTCAGTTTTTGATTTGTTAAAAAAGTTTGAAATATCCAATAAATGTCGTTCCACTTCATGATTGTGTCCCACTTGTTGTTGATTCTTCACAAAAAAATACAGTTTTATATCTTTATCTTTGAAGCCTGAAATGTGGCAAAAGGTCGCAAAGTTCAAGGAGGCCGAATACTTTCGCAAGGCACTGTATATATATTTTCCATATTGGTGCCCATTACTAATATTAATTGTACTCAGGACAATTTCTCATAAAACAGGCAGGGGTGTAGTGCTTGGCAGGGTGCCAAGTGAACAATCAATTGAATCCTTCAAAGATTGTTGTCCTGCAGAGGCGACATGGGGAGAACAAGCCCAGGCCGTAGTGTAGGCAAAGGACATGCTTCAACACTCAGGTGTAGGCCAAGGACACACTCCAGCACTCTCCCTCAAAGCATTAGCCAAATATTTCCTCAAATCCCCTAAAATCAGCCCACAGAAACTAATGATGCACAGCCAATACAGAGCAATGAGAGTTTCGCAGAGTCGACTATGTGTGTATTGGCCTGGTTTCACCGCTAAATTTAATTCCTCACCCACAGTATTCTGTCATGTTATAAACAATATATCACATATCAAAATAGAGTGAAGGACGTGTAGAGGAAAAACAGTCCGGCTGAATGTTTGATACTGTCACGTTCTGACCATAGTTCTGTTATTTTATTCTTTGTTTTAGTATGGTCAGGGCGTGAGTTGGGGTGGGCAGTCTGTTTGTTTTTCCATGTTGTCTTTTGTGTGCGGCCTAGTATGGTTCTCAATCAGAGGCAGGTGTCGTTAGTTGTCTCTGATTGAGAATCATACTTAGGTAGCCTGGGTTTCACTTTTGGTTTGTGGGTGTTTGTTTCCGTGTGAGTGTTTGTTGCCACACGGTGCTGTTTCGGTTTTCGTTTGTTCACTTTATTGTTTTGTATTTCAGTGTTTGGTTCGTTTCATTAAAGATTACATCATGAACACTTACCATACAGATACCACCAGTAGATGAGAGAATGTGTTTTTTACACAGGCCAAGACCTAGGCCATATAAATTGCACCCTATTCCCTACATAATGCACAAGTTTTGACCAGGGCCCATAGGGCACTACATATTAAATAGGGTGCTATTTGGGATGCAGACCTTTCCTCCACGATGAGAAAATCCCCGGCACCATGCAACCTGTTCCTGAAACATAGAAGGAAAGATGCATTTGACCTGAGGTACAGTTGAAGTCGGAAGTTTACATAACCTTAGGTTGGAATCATTAAAACTTGTTTTTCAACCACTCCACAAATTTCCTGTTATTAACAAACAATAGTTTTGGCAAGTCGGTTAGGACATCTACTTTGTGCATGACACAAGTCATTTTTCCAACAATTGTTTACAGACAGATTATTTAATTTATAATTCACTGTATTGCAATTCCAGTGGGTCAGAAGTTTACATACACTAAGTTGACTGTGCCTTTAAACAGTTTGAAAAATTCCATAAAATTATGTCATGTCTTTAGAAGCATTTTGATAGGCTAATTGACATCATTTGTGTCAATTGGAGGTGTACCTGTGGATGTATTTCAAGGTCTACCTTCAAACTCAGTGCCTCTTTGCTTGACATCATGGGAAAATCAAAAGAAATCAGCTAAGACCTCTGAAAAAAAATTGTAGACCTCCACAAGTCTGGCTCATCCTTGGGGGCAATTTCCAAATGCTTGAAGGTACCATGCTCATCTGTACAAACAATAGTACGCAGGTATAAACACCATGGGACCACACAGCCGTCATACCGCTCATGAAGGAGAAGCGTTCTGTCTCCTAGAAATGAACATACCTGGTGCGAAAAGTGCAAATCAATCCTAGAACAACAGCAAAGGACCTTTTGAAGATGCTGGAGGAAACAGGTACAAAAGTATCTATATCCACAGTAAAGCAAGTCCTATATTGGCATAACCTGAAAGGCTGCTCGGCAAGGAAGAAGCCACTGCTCCAAAAACCTCGATAAAAAAGCCAGACTACGGTTTGCAACTGCACATGGGGACAAAGATCGTACTTTTTGGAGAAATGTCCTCTGGTCTGATGAAACAAAAATAGAACTGTTTGGCCATAGTTATGTTTGGAGGGAAAGTCAAGCTATTGGAGTGGCCATCACAAAGCCCTGACCTCAATCCCATAGAAAAATTGTGGGCAGAACTGAAAAAGCGTGTGCAAGCAAGGAGGCCTACAAACCTGACTCAGTTACACCAGCTCTGTCAGGAGGAATGGGTCAAAATTCACCCAACTTATTGTGGGAAGCTTGTGAAAGTTTGAATCAGTTAAACAATTTAAAGGCAATGCTACCAAATACTAATTGAGTGTATGTAAACTTCTGACCCACTGGGAATGTGATGAAAGAAAAAAATAAAAGCTGAAATAAATCATAAAATAAATTCTGACCTTTCACATTCTTAAAATAAAGTGGTGATCCTTACTGACCTAAGACAGGGACATTTTACAAAGTTTAAATATCAAGAATTGTGAAAAATATATATTTGGCAAGGTGTATGTAAACTTCCGACTTCAACTGTAAATATTGTTGATCCAAATATCACATATTAAAGTACAGAAGAGTGATGAATTTCCAGTTCAATAACTTAACTCAGACTTCGCAAACAATAAATGCTGAGCCTAGAGACAAATTACTGTAAACTTATGCAACATCGATGATGAACTTCTTGGACGGCTTGCTGCTCTATTGCAAGCAAATCAACAACCTGAGGAATCATAATGAATTTATTTGTTTGTTTATTTGGATCTCCATGAACTTTTGCAGAAGCAGCAGCTACTCTTCCTGGGGTCTACAAGAAACACAAAACACGACAAGCAACAAAATCTACACTGATAGACAAAGACAGTCACATAAATCCAAAATACAATGATATACAAACAATAGAACTAAAAAACAATAAAAAAACAATAAAAAAATTGTGTCCGATAGTGTGTCTGTGTGAGCGTGTCCCCTCACAGTCCCCGCCATTCCATGAGATATAGTTTAATCCTTTTAAAAAAAAAGTTGTATTTTGACCCATTTTTTCTCCCCAATTTCATGGTATCCAATTGGTAGTAGTTACAGTCTTGTCTCATCACTGCAACTACCGTACGGACTCGGGAGAGGTGAAGGTTGAAAGCCATGCGTCCTCCGAAACACAACCCAACCAAACCGCACTGCTTCTTGACACAATGCCCATCCAACCCGGAAGCCAGCCCAATGTGCACATTGTGTCGACGGAAACACCGTACACCTGGCAACTGTGTCAGCGTGCACTGCGCCCAGCACGCCACAGGAGTCGCTAGTGCACGATGATACAAGGATATCCCTGCTGGCCAAACCCTCCCCTAACCAATTGTATGCCTCCCCATGGACCTCCCGGTCGCGGCCGGCTGCGACAGAGCCTGAACTCGAACCCAGAATCTCTAGTGGCACAGCCATAGACCACTGCGCCACTTGGGAGGCCGTTTAATCCTCTTTTAATGGTAATTTTGCTGTTTGCTTTAGTAATTGGAGATGGAAGGGAGGTCCATCAGTATAATACTGTGCGTTGCCATGATTTTGTTTGGACTTGGGGACTGTAAAGAAACACCTGGTGGCATGTCTTGTGGGGTTATGTATGGGTGTCTGAGCTGAATGTTATTTGATTATGCAGACAATCTATCATTTTCAATACACTCATTTTTCTCCTAAAAACAAGAAGAGAATCTCCAGTAAACCCTTGACCAGAAAAGACTGGATGTATGTTGTTGATGTTTCTTGTGTATGTGCAGTTAAGGGCAAGATGTGATACTCTGTTATGAGCTAGCTGAATATTTGCTGGGTCTTTCTTTGCTTGTCCAAATTACTTGTCCATATTACTTGTCCACTTGTCCATATTACTATAAAGTAATCAAGATGGGACATGACCAGAGCGTGAACAACTAGTACAGTTGATTTTTGGGTAAAAATCACAGAACATACAGTACCTGTCAAAAGTTTGGACACCTACCCATTCAAGGGTTTTTCTTTATTTTTACTATTTTCTACATTGTAGAATAATAGTGAAGACATCAAAACTATGAAATAACACATATGGAATCATGTTGTAACCATAAAAAGTGTTAAATAAATCAAAATATACTTCAAAGTAGCCACCCTTTGCCTTGATGACAGCTTTACACACTTTTGGCTATCTCTCAATCAGCATCACGAGGAATGCTTTTCCAAGAGTCTTGAAGGAGCTCCCACATATACTGAGCACATGTTGGCTGCTTTTCCTTCACTCTGCTTTCCAGCTCATCCCAAACCATCTCGGTTGGGTTGAGGTCGGGTGATTGTGGAGTCCAGGTCATCTGATGCAGCACTCCAACACTCTCCTTGGTCAAAAAGCCCTTACACAGCCTGGAGGTGTGTTTTGTGTCATTTTCCTGTAAAGAAACGAATGATAGTCCCACTAAGCGAAAACCAGATGGGATGGCATATCACTGCATAATGCTGTGGTAGCCATGCTGGTTAAGTGTGCCTTGAATTCTAAATAAATCACTGAGTGTCACCAGCACAGCACCCCACACCATCACATCTCCTCCTCCATGCTCCACAGTGGGGATGCACGGATCATCCACATGCAGGGATCATCCGTTCACCTACTCTGCGTCTCACAAAGACATGGCAATTGGAAGCCAAAAATCTCAAATTTAAACTCATTGGACCAAAGGACATTACTCGTGTTTCTTGACCCAAGCAAGTCTCTTCTTCCTATTGGTGTCCTGTAGAAGTGGTTTCCTTGCAGCAATTCAACAATGAAGGCCTGATTCAAGCAATCTCCTCTGAATAGTTGATGTTGAGATGTGTCTGTTACTTAAACTCTGTGAAGCATTTATTTGGGCTGCAATCTGAGGTGCAGTTAACTCTAATGAACTTGTCCTCTGCATCAGAGGTAACTGTTCCTTGATGTCCACATCACCAACAGACTAACATGGTCCAAGCACACCAAGACAGTCGTGAAGAGGGCACGACAAAACCTGTTCCCCCTCAGGAGACTGAAAAGATTTGGCATGGGTCCTCAGATCCTCAAAAGGTTCTGCAGCTGCACTACCGAGAGCATTCTGACTGGTTGCATAACTGCCTGGTATGGCAACTGCTCGGTCTCCGACCACAATGCACTACAGAGGGTAGTGTGTACGGCCCAGTACATCACTGGGGCCAAGCTTCCTGCCATCCAGGACCTCTATACTAGGCAGTGTCAGAGGAAGGCCCAAAAAATTGTCAAAGACTCCAGCCACCCTAGTCATAGACTGTTCTCTCTGAGGATACGTCATCAGTGTCTGTACAGCCACCTGGCTTCTTCACGCATCGTGCCGACAGAAACAAACATCTCTCGGGTATGAAGAAGGGCGGGGGTATATGCCTTATGATTAACGAAACGTGGTCTGATCATAACAACATAAAGGAAGTCAAGTCCTTTTGTTCACCTGACTAAGAATTCCTTACAATCAAATGCCGAACGCATTAATAACTATCAAGAGACTTCTCTTTGATTATTATCACAGTCGTGTATCTCGCCCCCAAGCAGACACATCAAAGGAGATGAAAGAACTTCATTTGACTCTATGTAAACTGGAAACCACATATCCTGAGGCTAGCATTTATTGTAGCTGGGGATTTTAACAAGGCTACTCTGAAAACAAGGCTCTCTAAATTTTCTCAGCATATCGAATGCGCGACCCAGGCTGGCAAGACCCTGGATCATTGTTATTCTAACTTCCGCAACACATATAAAGCCCTCCCCCGCCCTCCTTTTGGAAAATCTGACCACGACTCCATTTTGTTGCTCCCAGCCTATAGACAGAAACTAAAACAGGAAGAGCCCGTGCTCAGATCTGTTCAATGCTGGTCCGACCAATCGGATTCCATACTTCAAGATTGCTTCGATCACGTGAACTGGGACATGTTCCGCATAGCGTCGGAGAACAACATTGATGAATATGCTGATTCGGTGAGCAAGTTTATTAGCAAGTGCAGGTGAAGGTGATGTTGTACCCACAGCGTCTATTAAAACATTCACCAACCAGAAACCGTTGATTGATGGCAACATTCGCGCAAATCTGAAAGCGCGAACCACTGCTTTTAACCTGTCTAAGATATTGGTTCCCAATTGGGAATCAACCCTCCCACGTTCAGCTGAAACGGTGGCGCATGGAACGCAAAAATATTCTTAAAAATATTTAACCTCCACACATTAACAAGTCCAATAGCTCAAATGAAAGATAAACACCTTGTTCATCTAGCCAGCAAGTCAGATTTCTAAAATGTTTTACGGCGAAAACATAGCACATATTTATGTCAAACCACCACCAGACACAGCTCATTTGAATAGCCAAAACATGCAATCAACAAACGCAGGATTAAAAAATAAATCGTTCACTAACCTTTTGAAAATCTTCATCAGATGACAGTAATAGGACATGTTACACAGTAAAAAAAAAAATTTCAATAATATGCCATTTATATCCATAAATGTCCATTTACAGTGAGTTCACGTTCAGAAATTACTCAAAAATGTCCGCAGGAAATCTAGGTAGCGCGGCAAGATAACGTAAATAGACATCATAAACTTTGACTAAATATACATGTTCTACATATAGTTAGAAAGATACACTGCTTCTTTATGCAACCGCTCTGTTAGATTTATTTTTAACGTTACAGAAATCGCACACTATTCAATATGCTGAGACGGCGCTCAGATACAAGCTACATTTCTACGTAATGTTGGAGTCAACAGAAACACAGATTTCAGCATAAATATTCCCTTACCTTCGATGGTCTTCGTTCAGAATGTTCTGGAAGGCTTCATACTTACCCAATACATCGTTTGGTTTCAAGTCTTGCGTCTTTGTATTAGCTACTGCTAATAACATCAGCTGAAATGCACCCAAAATGTCCTCTGGTCCGGAAAAGTTGCGCATCAAAACTTCAAAATTACATATTATATGTCGACTAAACAGGTCAAACTAAGTGCAGAAGCAAGCTTTATGATGTTTTAGACACACAAAACAAACTTCAATTCAATCGGCCATCGTCTGCCCTTCTCTTGAGTGTCTCCCCAGAATCATAACTGGTTGGGAAGGGTGGGGGCGATGACGTCAAAGTTGCTCCAACTTTCATGACCACAAAAACTAGTTTGGAAGAATGCCTGCCCTGTGAGTTCTGCTATACTTACAGACATAATTCCAACGGTTTTAGAAGCTTTAGAGTGTTTTCTATCCAATAATAATTATTATATGCATATATTAGCAATTTTTGACAGATTTGTTTTTCAGTTTACTAGGGGTACCCAATCTCTCCAAAGGGGGCATATGTCTGCCATATCCTTAACAGGTTTCAGGGCAAGGTGCCCGGAAACATGACCGAATACAAACAGTGTAGCTATTCCCTCCGCAAGGCAATCAAACCTGCTAAGCGTCAGTATAGAGACACAGTAGAGTTGCAATTCAACGGCTCAGACACGAGAGGTATGTGGGGTCTACAGTCAATCACGGACTACAAAAGGAAAACCAGCCCCTTCGTGTACCACGATGTCTTCCTCCCAGACAAACTAAACAACTTCTTTGCTCGCTTTGAGGACAATACAGTGCCACTGACACTGCCCGCTACCAAAACCTGCGGGCTCTCCTTCACTGCAGCCAACGTGAGTAAAACATTTAAAAGTGTTAACCCTCGCAAGGCTGCCGGTGCTGAAGGCATCCCCAGCCGTGTTCTCAGAGCATGCGCAGACCAGCTGGCTGGTGTGTTTACAGACATATTCAATCAATCCTTATCCCAGTCTGCTGTTCCCAAATGCTTCCAGAGGGCCACCCTTGTTCCTGTTCCTAAGAAAGCGAAGGTAACTGAGCAAAATGACTATTGCCCCGTAGCACTCACTTTTGTCATCATGAAGTGCTTTGAGAGACTAGTCAAGGACCATATCACCTCCATCCTACCTGACACCCACTCCAATTTGCGTACCACCCCCATAGGTTCACAGAGGATGCAATCGCAATCACACTGCACACTGCCCTTACCCATGTGGACAAGAGGAATACCTGTGTAAGAATGCTGTTCATCGACTACTGGTCAGCATTTAACTCCGTAGTACCCTCCAAACTCGTCATTAAGCTTGAGACCCTGGGTCTCGACCCCGCCCTGTGCAACTGGGTCCTGAACTTCCTGACGGGCCGCCCCCAGATGGTGAGGGTAGGTAACAACATCTCCACCCCGCTGATCCTCAACACTGGGGCCCCACAAGGGTGCGTTCTCAGCCCTCTCCTGTACTCCCTGTTCACCCATGACTGCGTGGCCATGCATGTCTCCAACTCAATCATCAAGTTTGCAGACGACACTACAGTGGTAGGCTTGATTACCAACAACGACGAGACAGCCTACAGGGAGGAGGTGAGGGCCCTCGGAGTGTGGTGTCAGGAAAATAACCTCACACTCAATGTCAACAAAACAAAGGAGATGATTGCGTGGTGAAGAAGGCGCAGCAGCGCCTCTTCAACCTCAGGAGGCTGAAGAAGTTCGGCTTGTCACCTAAAACACTCACAAACTTTTACAGATGCACAATCGAGAGCAACCTGTTGGGCTGTATCACCGCCTGGTACGGCAACTGCTCCGTCCACAACCGTAAGGCTCTCCAGAGTAGTGAGGTCTGCACAACGCATCACCGGGGGCAAACTATCTGCCCTCCAGGACACCTACACCACCCGATGTCACAGGAAGGCCAAAAAGATCATGAAGGACAAAAACCACCCGAGCCACTGCCTGTTCACCCCGCTATCATCCAGAAGTCGAGGTCAGTACAGGTGCATCAAAGCGGGGACCAAGAGACTTAAAAACAGCTTCTATCTCAAGGCCATCAGACTGTTAAACAGCCATCACTAACATTGAGTGGCTGCTGCCAACATACTGACTCATCTCTAGCTACTTTAATAATAATGAAAAATTGATGTAATAAATGTATCACTAGCCACTTTAAACAATGACACTTTATATAATGTTTGCATACCCATACATTACTCATCTCATATGTATTTGCTTTTCTCTATATCTACTGTATCTTGCCGTTCGGCCATCACTCATTTATATATTTTTATGTACATATTCTTATTAATTCCTTTACACTTGTGTATAAGGTAGTTGTTGTGAATTGTTAGGTTAGATTAGTTGTTAGATATTACTGTCACACCCTGATCTTAGTTATCTTTGTTTTCTTTATTATTTTGGGTAGGTCAGGGTGTGACGAGGGTGGTATGTGTGTTTTTGTATTGTCTAGGGTTTTTTGTAATTCTATGGAGTTTTGGTATGTCTAGGTGGGTCTATGGTGGCCTGAATTGGCTCCCAATCAGAGACAGCTGTTTATCGTTGTCTCTGATTGGGGATCCTATTTAGGTTGCCATTTTCCATTTTGGTTTTGTGGTTTATTGTCTATGTGTAGTTGCCTGTCAGTACTCGTGGCTCATAGCGTCACGGTCGTGTTGTATAGTTTGTTCAGTGTTTATTCTTCATTAAAAGAAGTATGTATTATTATCAAGCTGTGCCTTGGTCTCCTCGTTATGACGAACGTGACAATTACTGCATGTTCGAAACTAGAAGCACAAGCATTTCGCTACACTTGCATTAACATATGCTAACCATGTGTATGTGACAAATATATATATATATTTTTTTTAATTTTAAATGTCTGCGATGACTGACCATTATCTTAAAGTAATGATGATGGACTGTTGTTTCTCTTTGCTTAGTTGTTCTTGACGTAATGTGGTATTTGACCAAATATGGCTATCTTCTGTATACCACCCCTACCTTGTCACAACACAACTGATTGGCTCAAACGCATTAAGAAGGAAAGAAATTCCACAAATTAACTTTTAAATAAGACACACCTGTTAATGCATTCCAGGTGATTACCTCATGAAGCTGGTTGAGAGAATGCCAAGAGTGTAAAATGCTGTCATCAAGACAAAGGGTGGCTACTTTGAAGAATCTCAAATGTAAAATATATTTAACACTTCTTTGGTTACTATATGATTCCATCTGTGTTATTTCATGGTTTTGATGTCTTCACTATTATTCTACATAGAAGACAATAGTAAAAATAAAGGTGTCTCCAAACTGTTGATTGGTACTGTATTTTTATAACAGACGACTTTTTCAATATAACTTGAGCATGATAATTGACCATCCAATGTTATTACGTAGGAGTTTAGCTTCCTCACCTTGCTCAATGGTCACACCCTTTATGCGTATCGCCAGTTGAGGTTTAGGTCTTACAGAATGTGTTGAACCAAATACAATGCTTTTAGTTTTAGATGTATTTAAGACCCGTTTATCATTAACCACCCATTCTGATACTGACTGTAACTCCTTATTTTCAATTTCAGAGTCCTGAGAAAACATTTTGTATGATCTCTTATAAAGAACTTTAGGCCCAACCTTTGAGACTTTGGCTTTGCTTGTTATTGCCACAATGTTATGGTCACTACAGCCAATGGGAACTGATATTGCTTTGGAGCAAAGCACTGCAGGATTCGTGAAGATATGAAGTCTCAACGTCAACACTGAAGAGGCTGGCCTTCTAGGCAGAGTTGCAAAGAAAAAGCCATATCTCAGACTGGCCAATAAAAAGAAAAGATTAAGATGGGCAAAATAACACAGACACTGGACAGAGGAACTCTGCCTAGAAGGCCAGCATCCCGGAGTCGCCTTTTCACTGTTGACTTTGCGACTGTGTTTTATGAGTACTATTTAATGAAGCTGGCAGTTGAATACTCGTGATGCATCTGTTTCTCAAACTAGACACTCTAATGTACTTGTCCTCTTGCTCAGTTGTGCACCGGGGCCTCCCACTCCTCTTTCTATTCTGGTTAGGGCCAGTTTGCGATATTCTGTGACAGGAGTAGTACACAGCGTTGTACGAGATCTTCAGTTTCTTGGCAATTTCTCACATGGAATAGCCTTCCTTTCTCAGAACAAGAATAGACTGACGAGTTTCAGAAGAAAGTTCCTGTTTCTGAACATTTTGAGCCTGTAATCGAACCCATAAATGCTGATGCTCCCGATACTCAACTAGTCTAAAGAAGGCCAGTTTTATTGCTTCTTTAATCAGAACAACAGTTTTCAGCTGTGATAACATACTTGTAAAAGGCTTTTCCAATGATCAATTAGCCTTTTAAAATTATAAACTTGGATTAGCTAACACAACACAGGAGTGATGGTTGCTGATAATGGGCCTCTGTACGCCTATGTAGATATTCCATTAAAATCAGCTGGTTCCAGCTACAATAGTCATTTACAGCGTTAACAATGTCTACAATGTATTTCTGATCAATTTGATGTTATTTTAATGGACAATAAATGTGCTTTTCCTTCAAAAACAAGGACATTTCTAAGTGACCCCAAACTTTTGAATGGTAGTGTACTTAGCTAGCAAATGCAGCTAGCTAGTTTAGCCTACTGAAACACCCTGCTCAAACAGAGGGATGCTATGTTAGCTAGCTGGCTATGACTATCCAACACAATACTGGAACTCAATGTAAGCTTTTGGTTTTACTAATTTATTGCCACCGGAGCCAGCCGGTGTAACTGCTTACTGTAACATTACTGCATGGTTATAATGGGTTTACTAACACATTAGTTCTATTAGCTTTGCTGACTATGACATTACTTTAGCTAAAATGAATGTAACAACGATGTAGGCTGTGTGTAGCAGTTTGTCTTGGAAAGGTTATTTCGCCTGGTCACATACAGCCGTGTCACGTTCTGACCTTACTGCCTTTTTTATGTCTTTGTGTTATTTTGGTCAGTGCGTGAGTTGGGGTGGGTAGTCTATGTTATTTTTTCTATGTTGTATTTCTGTGTTTGGCCTGGTATGGTTCTCAATCAGAGGCAGCTGTCGATCGTTGTCTCTGATTGAGAATCATACTTAGGTAGCCTGTTTTCCCCATTTTGGTTGTGGGTGATTATTTTCCATGTCAGTGTTTGCTCCATACGGGACTGTCGGTTTCCATTTATTCTCTTGTTCTTTTGTTTTCTGTGATATTTCATTAAAATTATATTATGGACACTTACCACGCTGCGCATTGGTCCGATCCTTCATACTCGAAAACCGACGAAAACCGTTACAAGCTGATTGTG
This sequence comes from Oncorhynchus mykiss, assembly GCF_013265735.2. NCBI lineage: Eukaryota > Metazoa > Chordata > Actinopteri > Salmoniformes > Salmonidae > Oncorhynchus > Oncorhynchus mykiss. The sequence continues at coordinate 10,004,298 of NC_048568.1, read as the reverse complement.
CATTGAAGTCCACAAGCGAAAGGAAGAGGTGAAAGGAAGAGAGCGCATAATGTAGATGCAACATGTTTGCTGCAAAATTGGGAACTGTGTTTACACTTCATCAGTGGTGTATTCATTACGCCGATTGTGTTGAAAAACATTGATTTAACAAGGAAACAGAACAAAATAGGGATTAACATGCCTGATTTTGTCCAATAGAAACTATTGTTTGCAACTGTTGGACTAATGATGACACCCACTATCAGCTAGATGCAGGCAAGTGTGCAAGGCGGAATTGAATGTCACTGTCTGTCCATGTGTCACTGTCTGTCACATCAAATCTGTCTCTCGACCTGAATGCACCTACGTTGTAAACTTTCATTCATAGGCTAGGTTTTAGCAACCTCATGGTGGGTATTGGGAAAAATTGAGTATCATGTAGTAGCCTAAACCTATTTATGTTACGTTTAACTGGGTGAATTGAATATGAATGACTGTCATCCAATATGCTGTAATAGAAATAAGGCCATGCTCATGAAAAAAAAATCATCCTCCCTCATTTGGAATGAATTGCAAAAATCGCTGATGCTGGAGACTTATATTTCCCTCACTAACTTTAAACATCAGCTATCTGAGCAGCTAACCGATCGCTGCAGCTGTACATAGCCCATCTAAAAATAGCCCACCCAATCTACCTACCTCATCCCCATATTGTTTTTATTTACTTTTCTGCTCTTTTGCACACCAGTATTTCCACTTGCACATCCTCAACTGCTCGTCTATCACTCCAGTGTTAATTTGCTAAACTGTAATTACTTCGCTACTATGGCCTATTTATTGCCTTTTCCAGAAACAAAACAAAAAAACTAGCTCTCTCTCATTCCGCGTTCAGCATGAGTCACACTCTGGTGACACTCTTATGACGTGACTATCCATACATGGCAGTTAGAAAAGGGAGTAGATTGAAAATCAGTACATAGGAGGAGAGGGAGGCATTGCTCATAAAAACCTGCTGTTCATATAAAGACTGGAATTGAACATACATACTCAGGATAGAAGACATCCTTGGAGATCTTTGTTTTTGAAATAGATAGACATCCGTACGTTTTTCATTATGAGCCAAATGCAAAGTAGTCTAAAAAGCCTTAAGCTTTATTGTGTCAAGGACTTTTTAGAAACTTTTCCTCTCCGACATACTCACTGCATCTCAAACGGCACCCTACTCCCTCCCTCGCTATGGGCACTGGTTAAAAGTAGTGCACTAAAGGGGTAATAGGGTGACATTTGGGATGCAGCCTCTAACTCTCAGGAGTGCATGCATCATCATCAGGTGTGCTAGCTATAAAAGATCAGTCCTCCAGTCTGTAATCCAATCAAAGCCTCTTATGGTGTTCTCTCTCTCTCACACACGCACACACTCTCTCATCCTCTCACACTCTGACAGTTGTGCTTTATACAAAATCCATAAGGCTTCAGAATGATATGATTGGTTTAAACAGCACTGATTTGATGCGCTGGAGTCCTGTTCACACACAGAGAGCATTTGTATTTAATAAAGATCCCCATTAGCTGATGCCAAGGCAGCAGCTACTCTTCCCGGATTTCAGCAACATTAAGGCAGTTATAAACAATAAAAAATATTACATGACATTGCATTTCATAACACTTTTCGCAACATATAGAGTATGTGTCCTCAGGCCACTGCTCTAGTACCACATCTCTACAATACAAAATCCATGTGTACGTGTGTGTAGAGTAGTGAGTGTGTTATCATGTGTATGTGTGCCTGTCTGTGTGCCTCTTCAGAGTCCCCGCTGTTCCATAAGGTGTATTTGTATCTGTTTTTTAAAATATGATTCTACTGCTTGCATCAGTTACCTGATGTGGAATAGAGTTCCATGTAGCCATGGCTCTATGTAGTACTGTGCCCCTCTCATAGACTGTTTGGGACTTTGGAATTGTGAAGAGTCCTCTGGTGGCATGTCTTGTCTTGTATGCATTGCAGCTCCTGCGTTCAGCATGTCAATTCTTCTTACAAAACAAGTAGTGATGAAGTCAATCTCTACTCTAGTTTGAGCCTTGAGAGACTGACATGCATATTATTAATGTTAGCTCTCCATGTATATTTAAGGGCAGGCCGTGCTGCCCTGTTCTGATCCAATTGTAATTATCCCAAGTCCCTTTTTGTGGCACCTGACCACACGACTGAACAGTAGTCCAGGTGAGACAAAACTAGGGCCTGTAGGACCTGCCTTGCTGATAGTGTTAAGGAGGCAGAGTAGCGTTTTATTATGGACTGACTTCTCCTCACCCTTAGCTACTGTTGTATCAACATGTTTTGACCATGACAGTTTACAAGCAATTTAGTTACCTGAACTTGCTCAATTTCCACATAATTCAGTACGATTGAGTTGAGGTTTAGGGTTTAGTGAATGATTTGTCCCAAATACAACACTTTTAGTTATTCAAATATTTAAGACTAACTTATTTCTTGCCACCCATTCTAAAACTGACTGCAGCTCTTTGTTAAGTGTTGCAGTAATTTCACTCGCTGTAATAGCAGACTTGTAAAGTGTTGAGTCATTCACATACATAGACACACTGGCTTTACGCAAAGCCTGTGCCATGTCATTAGTAAAGATTGAAAAAGTAAGGGGCCTAGACAGCTGCCCTGGGGAATTCCTGATTCTACCTGGATTATGTTTTAGACATGTAACTCTTTATCCACAATATAGCAGGGGGTGTAAAGCCATAACACATACGTTTTTCCAGCAGCAGACTTTTACCAATATGTAAAAAGCTGCACTGAAGTCTACCAAAACAACTCCCACAACCTTTTTATTTTCAATTTCTCTCAGCCAATCATCAGTCATTTGTGTAAATGCAGTGCATGTTGAATATCCTTCCCTATAAGCTTGCTGAAAATCTGTTGTCAATTTGTTTACTCTAAAATAGCATTGGTCAATCACCCTTTTTTCCAAAAGTTTACTAAGGGTTGGTAACAGGCTAATTGGTTGGGTATATGAGCCAGTAGAGAGGACTTTACTATTCTTTAGTAGCGGAATGACTTTTGCTTCCATCCAGGCCTGAGGGCATATGTTCTTGTTGGCTTAGATTGAAGATATGGAAAATAGAATTTGCAATATCGTCCACTATAAACCAGGTGGCTTGACATTGTTGATGAAATATACTTTTTTCACTCACTTTTCAGAATTCAAAATTTGGTCAGTTATACTTGGATGTGGAGTGTCAGTGTCTTATTTTGGCATATCATGCCCAAGTTTCCTAATCATGCAGATGAAAATATAATTAAAGTAGCTGGCAATATCGGTAGGTTGTGTGATGAATGAGCCATCTGATTCAATGAATGAATGAATGCCCAGAATGTAATTTATGGTGCTCCAAAGCTTTTTACTATCTTTGTTTTATATTATAGTTTCTCCTTCTTTTTATTTAGCCACATTATTTCTCAATTTGCAGTTCGTTTTCCAGTCGGTTGAGCAGCAAGACTTATTTGCCATTCCATTTGCTCATCCCTCTCAACCATACAATTTTTCATTAATCCACAAGGTTTGAACAGTTTTTACAGTCCTTTTTATTTTACTTAACCTTTATTTAACTATTATTAATGGGTGAATGCTTATTAGTAGTTGGAATAAGCAATTTCATGAGGAGCATCTGGTTGCTCCTCATTACACACCACAGAGCAGAACATATTATTTACATCATCAACATAGGAATCACTACAAAACTTATTGTATGGCCTCTTGTACAGTATATTAGGTCCAGCTTTAGGAACTTTGCTTTTAGTAGATATGGCTACTATATTGTGACCACTACATCCGATTGATTTGGATACTGCTTTAAAGCAGATTTCTGCAGCATTAGTAAAGATGTGATCAATACATGTTGATGATTTAATTCCTGTGCTGTTTGTAAGTACGTTGACTGATAACCTGAACCAGGTTGCAACCACTGGTTACAGTTTGAAGCTTTCTCTTGAGCGGGCAGCTTGATGAAAGCCAGTCAATATTAATGTCGCCCAGAAAATACACCTCTCTCTTGATGTCACATGCATTATTAAGCATTTCACACATATTATCCAGATAGGATTGGTTTCAACTGCACTGATTTATGCTGGAGTCCTGTTCATACACAGAGAGCAGAGCGTAACTATGGCCCTCACTGTACTCGTAGAGGAGTGGTCACTAACCTTTTCTGAGTAAAGAACAAAAAAACCCTGTTCTGTTGGAATGAGGTTTCTGCAGTATGCCTAATACAATATATCAATTGTTGTATCGCTTGCGAGTTACAGCTGAGCATAAATCTAAATCATTCGCGTTTTTATTTTACTGGACTGATGGTACCTGCATCTGATGGTCAGTCTCAGCAGAGAGAGAGAGCAGCAGAGGGTCCACCTCTCACGGTCCCTGCTCTCTCCTTTCCTGAGACTGACCAGAGAGAGGGGACTGTCTTCCACCTGATGGCAAAACTCAAGTCACACCACATTATTTCTGCACAAAATCATGTTCCTATGACCAGAGAAAGTGAAATGTTCCTCGACAGTAAAATGACTCTGTGGCAGTCATTAAAAAATGTATATAATAATCTTTGAAATTCTGCTTCCAGATGAGAAAAAAAATTGGTTTTCTTATGAAGTGAAAAAAACCATTAAAAGCATGTGGAATCAGACAGAAAAATAGTATATATTCCTTATGAATTTCTTGTCAGAACACCAACCTTTGGGTTTCTCTATCAGATCAACTGGGTTATTTGATTTGATTATGAAGATTTGATCAAGGAATGCTTTATGTTGTTTGCTCCCCTGCATAGAGAGAACTGTTTCCTTCTGTAACTCATGCAAATGGTCTCGGGGATCTCAAGTCCAATTTCATTATTTTTTAGCTTATCAGCTGCAGCTCAGGCTAAGGCCCAGCCTTATCCTTTCTCTCCTCTCTCTTCTTGTGTTCAATATTTATGGAGAGAGATTCAGCTGGGCTCGCCGCTGCAGACTTGCATGTTATTTCTGTCCCTGATAAAATAAATGTGTTCCAGACCATGAAGCCATCACCCAATCGGTTATGCATTATCCCCAAAAAGAGCACCCACAATTTAACCAACCTGACCACCTCTGACTTTTGACCTTGTGAATATTGAATTGGAAGAGGTCCTCTTTTCCCGAACCTCTTCACAACTTCAGAAAAAGGACTTTAAAGGCATCTACAGAATATACATGGACTGGGCCAACGGAGCATTGCGCAGTGTTGCAATGTCAGTTTTTGTCACAATAGTACTTGTAATAAGCACCGGCATTCAACACAGTTTTCATCTACCTGGAGATTGAGACCCGAGAGATCATTCCTTCCACTGCCGTGGGGGCAGTGTTGTAGCTTGGTTCCTTGATCTGATCTATTCATCAAAATAGCCTATTTTGTATTGATAACCAAATCTAATGTCAGCGACTTTTCAAACAATAAACCAAACAACATTGTAGCCTTAGAGAAACTCTCAAAAAATATATATGTATATTAGAAGTGAAAGTTATTCTAGGCAAAAACAGATAGCAATGTAAATTTTTCTGCATTACTAAAAATGATGACATTCTATTTTTACCTGAGAGCAAATACATTGAAGCAGCATATCAAATTAGGATAATATTGTAGGTTACACTGGAAAGTATAAGAACATTTGCCAGGGCATATTATTTTATTCTAAATCTGATTATTTCACATGTAAGTGTGGGAAGCTAAAAGGCTAAGTAAAATCAAATAAAAGTGTATTTGTCACATGCGCCGAATACAACAGGTGTAGTAGACCTAACAGTGAAATACTTACTTACAAGCCCTTAACCAATAATGCAGTTATACTCTTAAAGTAAGAGATAGGAATAACAAATAATTAAAGAGCAGCAGAAAATAACAATAGCGGGCTATATACAGAGTCAATGTGCTGAGGCACCGATTAGTTGAGGTAATTGAGGTAATATGTACATGTAGGTAGAGTTATTAAAGTGACTATGCATAGATAATAAAAGAGACTAGCAGCAGTGTAGGTGGAATGGGAGGAGGTCGGTATTGCAAATAGTCTGGGTAGCCATTTGATTAGATGTTCAGGAGTCTTATGGCTTGGGGGTAGAAGCTGTTTAGACACCTCTTGGTGCTCCGGTACTGCTTGCCGTGCGGTAGCAGAAAGAACAGTCTATGACTAGGGTGGCTGGAGTCTTTGACAATTTTTACACAGAACCCAAACCCGCTGCATGCGTGCGCCATCGTGCAGGTATTATTGATGTTTGACGAAGAGTATCTCCCGTTACATGTGAAGCTGGGATATGTAAGATATGTGGTGAGAGCTTCCGTGTCCAAGTCATTGTTTTGCCGGAATTGCAAAAGGTATGGCCATGTATCAAGTGTGTGCCGAAGGAATGCTGTTGAAGAATCCGAGGATGTTGTTGCAATTGTGCTGGAAATTACATTCTCAATTCCCTGGGGTGCCCGGTTAGAGTAAAAGAGTTTGAAGTGGCAAGAGTCAGGGCTGTACAGCAGGTCTCCTCCATGTTGTCTGTTGTCTGTAGCTTGTGAGTTGTGGAAACAGTCTGTTGCTTTTAGGGATTTTGTCTTGTTGCTTTTTGTGCCATGTTTCTCTGTCTGTATGCTATGTCTTGCTTGTCCTATGTTGCTCTGCGTGTACTCACTGCTCATTGATTGTCTGTATTGTAATTGTTTTTAATAGCCTGCCCAGGCTATTAGGCTATTAGGTTGAAAATTAGCCGGCTGGCTAAAACTGGCACTTTTACTGAAACGTTGATTAATGTGCTCTGTCTCTGTAAAAATAAATAAACTCAAACGGAGGCATGCAGAATAGTTGAAGGAGCAAGTGGAGCTTAAGATAGGGTGGTGCATGCTCCGCAGCTTGTGGAGATTCAGAGTGTCGTTCAACATTTGAGGGAAATTGATATGTTGATCCTGAAGATGGTGGACTTTGTGGCGTTATTGTGCATTTGATTAATTGTAATGCCCAAATGAACAAGAAGTCCAAGAAACTGGCCATAATTGTATCTACAGTTGTAAGGTTCTTGGGTCTCCAGGACTTGACGGCTGAAACATTGCAAGGAATACTGTCTGAATATGTTATTTCTTCTCAGTCCCCAGAGCCTGAATAGATCGTAGTTGACATTTGAAACTGACAAATAGATTTTTGTTTTCTTTGTCATTGGTTAATTATTTGGGAACGATATGAGTGTTTTTCTCCCCCACTCCACATTTATATTTCTATTTATATTTTTTAATCAACAATGCAGTTTTAAGAAAATACCTACAAAAAAAGAAAAAAAAGTAAGAGATAACAAATAATTAAAGAGCAACAGTAAATAACAATAGCGGGGCTATATACAGGGGTACCGGTACAGAATCAAATGTGTGGGGGCACTGGTATCGAGGTAATTATGTACTTGCAGGTAGGGTTATTATAGTGGCTATGCTTAGATGACAACAGAGAGTAGCAGCAGTGTAAGGGAAGGGGTGCAAATAGTCTGGGTAGCCATTTGATTAGCTGTTCAAGAGTATTATGGCTTGGGGATAGAAGCTGTTTAGAAGCCTCTTGGACCTAGACTTGGCAATCCGGCACCACTTGCCGTGCAGTAGCAGCGAGAACAGTCTACGAATAGGGTGTCTGGAGTCTAACATTTTTTTTAGGACCATCCCCTGACAACACCAGGTATAGAGGTCCTGGATGGCAGGGAGATTGGCCCCAGTGATGTACTGGGCTGCCTTGGCCCCAGTGATGTACTGCCTTGAGGTCAGAGGCTGAGCATTTGCCATACCAGGCAGTGATGCAACCCATCAGGATGCTCTCGATGGTGCAGCTGTAAAACCTTTTGAGGATCTGAGGACCAGTGCCAAATTTTTTCCGTTTCCTGAGGGGAAATACGTTTTGTTGTGCCCTCTTCACGACTGTCTTGGTGTGCTTGGACCATGTTAGTTTGTTGTTGATGTGGACGCCAAGGAACTTGAAGCTCTAAACCTGCTCCACTACAGCCCCGTAGATGAGAATGGGGGAGTGCTCTGTCCTCCTTTTCCTGTAGTCCACAATCATCTCCTTTGTCTTGATCACATTGAGGGAGAGGTTGTTGTCGTTGCACCACACGGTCAGGTCTCTGACCTCCTCCCTATAGGCTGTCTCATCATTGTCGGTGATCAGGCCTACCACTGTTGTGTCATCAGCAAACTTAATGATGTTGTTGGAGTTGTGCCTGGCTGTGCAGTCATGAGTGAACAGGGAGTACAGGAGGGGACTGAGCATGCACCCCTGAGGGGCCCCCATGTTGAGGATCAGTGTGGTGGATGTGTTGTTACCTACCCTTACCACCTGGTGGCGGCCCGTCAGAATGTCTAGGATCCAGTTGCAGAGGGAGGTGTTTAGTCCCAGGGTCCTTAGCTTAGTGATGAGCTTTGAGGGCACTATGGTTTTGAACACTGAGTTGTAGTCAATGAATAGCATTCTCACATAGGTAATCATTTTGTCCAGGTGGGAATTGGCAGTAGGGAGCGATATATAGATTGCGTCATGTGTGGATCAGTTGGTGCGGTATGCAAATTGGTGTAGGTCTAGGGTTTCTGGCATAATGGTGTTGATGTGAGCCATGACCAGCATTTCAAAGCATTTCATGGCTACAGACGTGAGTGCTACGGGTTGATAGTCATTTAGGCAGGTTACTTTAGTGTTCTTGGGCACAGGGACTATGGTGGTTTGCTTGAAACATGTTTGTATTACAGACAGACAGGAAAAGATTGAAAATGTCAGTGAAGACACTTGCCAGTTGGTCAGCTAATGCTCGGAGTACACGTCCTGATAATCCATCTGGCCCAGCGGCCTTGTGAATGTTGACCTGTTTAAAAGTCTTACTCACATCGGCTGCGGAGAGCATTATCACACAGCCATCCGGAACAGCTGATAATGTCATGCATGTTTCAGTGTTATTTAGCGCATCTGGTAGGCTCGTGTCACTGGGCAGCTCTCAGCTGTGCTTCCCTTTGTAGTCTGTAATAGTTTGCAAGCCCTGCCACATCCGACGAGCGTCGGAGCTGGTGTAGTACGATTCAATCTTAGTCTTGTATTGATGCTTTTCCTGTTTGATGGTTCGTTGAATGGCATAGTGAGATTACTTGTAAGCTTACGGATTAGAGTCCTGCTCCTTGAAAGTGGCATCTCTAACCCTTAGCTCAGTGCGAATGAGCATTTCGCTACACTCACAAGCACTTCACTACACTCACATTAACATCTGCTAACCATGTGTATGTGACCAATACAATTTGATTTGAATGTTGCCTGTAATTCATGGTTTATGGTTGGGGTATGTACATAGTCACTGTGGGGACAACGTCCTCGATGCACTTATTGATAAAGCCAGTGACTGATGTGTACTCCTCAATGCAATCGGAAGAATCCTGGAAAAATGTTCAGTCTGCTTTAGCAAAACAGCCCTGTAGTTTAGCATCTGCTTCATCTGACCACTTTATAGACTGAGTCACTGGTGCTCCCTGCTTTAATTTTTGATTGTAAGCAGGAATCAGGAGGATAGAGTCATGGTCAGCTTTGCCAAATGGAGGGTGAAGGAGAGCTTTGTACGTGTCTCTGTGTGTGGAGTAAAGGTGGTCTAGAATTGTTTTCCCTCTGGTTCTACATTTAACATGCTGATATAAATGTAAGTTGTCCTGCATTAAAGTCACCGGCCACTAGGAGCGCTGCCTCTGGATGAGCTTTTTCCTTTCTGTTATGGCGGAATACAGCTCATTGAGTGCGGTTTTAGTTCCAACCTCGCTCTCTGGTGGTATGTAGACAGCTACGAAAAATACACTTGAAAACTCTATAGGTAGATAGTGTGGTCTACAGCTTATCATGAGATACTCTACCTCAGGCGAGCAAAACTTTGAAACTTCCTTAGATATCGTGCACCAGCTGTTGTTTACATAAATGCATAGGCCCCCGCCCCGTGTCTTACTAGAGGCTGCTGTTCTGTCTTGCCGATAGAGGGTATAACCCGCCAGCTGTATGTTCTTAATGTCGTCGTTCAGCCACGAATCGGTGAAACATAAGATATTGCCGTTTTTAATGTCCAGTTGGTAGGATATACGTGCTTTCAGTTCGTGTCATTTATTTTCCAGTGATTGAACGTTAGCTAGCAGAACGGAAGGCAAGGGCAGATTAGCCACTCGTCGCCTGATCCCCTCAAGGCACCCTGATCTTCTGCCTCGAAATCTTAGTTTCTTTCTCCAGTAAATCACAGGGATCGGGGCCTGGTCAGGTGTCTGCAGTATATCCCTTGCCTCCGACCCATTGAAGAAGAACTCCTCATCCAATTTGAGGTGAATAATTGATGTCCAGAAGCTATTTCCGGTCATAAAAGACAGTAGCAGCAACATTTTATACAAAACAAGTTACGAACCTTTTGAAAAAACAAACTAAATAGCATGATTGGTTGAGAGTCAAATAGACGTCAGCCGTACCCTCCGGAACCACCATGGACGGAGGCATTGTCATGCTGAAACTGGAAAGGGCCTTCCCAAAACTGTTTCCCGAAAGTTGGAAGCACAGAATTGTCTAGAATGTCATTGTATGCTGTAGCATTAAGATTTCCCTTCACTGGTTTAAAGGGGCCTAGCCCGAACCATGAAAAACAACCTCAAACCATTATTCCTCCTCCACCAAATTTTACAGGTCCATTATTCATTGAGGCAGGTAGCGTTCTCCTGGCATTTGCCACAACCATGATTGGTCCATCGGACTGCCAGATGGTGAAGCATGATTAATCACTCCAGAGAACGCATTTCGACTGCTTTTGAGTCCAATGGTGGTGAGCATTACACCACTCCAGCCAATGCTTGAAATTGTGCATGGTGATCTAATACCCTGACTACACAGCTAGCGTCACGTGCGCGAGCGGTACAATTTGGAATCTATGTTATTCAATTATTGCACCCACATTGCTCGCGCGCGCCAACAAGCATCTGCGTTGCCAAGGGCTAAAATAGAAGTAATTTCTATTTATGACGCAGATTGCGCTGCAAGTCCTGCCTCTCCCATCTCCTCATTGGTTTATAGAAGCAGGTACCCACGTGCCATCTCCTTATTGGTTATACCCACGTGGGTGATTGAAAGACAAAATGTTTTGCCGGTTGTCGTGGTAATACTATGAAAGTGTAGATGCCAATCACCATATAAGTTCAAAGACGGAAAAGGCCTGGAAAGAGGAGAGATGACTAGAAACGATTCGGTTGACCGTTTTACGTGTGGATTAGTTGTCGGAGTAGAGGAACTTGTGCATTTCAAGTAAAATAACAACTTTTACCCCAGGACAAATTAGCTAGCAACAGTAAGCTCGCTAAATAGGACAAATTAGCTAGCAAGTGCAAGCTAACTAGCTAAATTGCCATACATGTTTAATGCTTTTTGACCTGTCCCTAAATTAATTTAATTGGTTCAGAGCTAGTTTTGGTGTTTTAACCTGCGAGTTCGAGATCGCGTTTGGTGCAGGGGGACAAAATACATTTATGCATGATAGCGCACGATGGCGCACGCAGCCGGTTTGGGTTCCGTGTTAGGCTTGTGTGCGGCTGCTCGGCCATGGAAATCTATTTAATGAAGCTCCCGACAAGCAGTTATTGTCCGAGAGGAAGTTTGTAACTCTGTAGTGAGTGTTACAACTGAGGACAGATGATTTTTATGCGCTATGCATTTCAGCACTCAGCTGTCCCGTTCTGTGAGCTTGTGTTGCATACCATCACAATATTTCATATCATACCTTAATCAAACATTTATTGCACCATTGCGTGGAAGAAGTGTGTGATTGAATCAGTTAAGTGTGTAATTGAATCTGTGTGAATGATGTGTGTGTTAAATCAGGATTGGGTAAGGAGGTTATTGTTTTTATTTTTTACATTTTATTTCACCTTTATTTAACCAGATAGGCTAGTTGAGAACAAGTTCTCATTTACAACTGCGACCTGGCCAAGATAAAACATAGCAGTGTGAACAGACAACAACACAAAGTTACACATGGAGTAAACAATAAACAAGTCAATAACACAGTAGAAAATAAAGAAAAAAAGGGGAAAAAGTCTATATACATTCTGTGCAAAAGGCATGAGGAGGTAGACGAATAATTACAATTTAGCAGATTAACACTGGAGTGATAAATTATCAGATGGCCATGTGCAGGTAGAGATACTGGTGTGCAAAAGAGCAGAAAAGTAAATAAATATAAAAAGTATGGGGATGAGGTAGGTAAATTGGGTGGGCTATTTACCGATGGACTATGTACAGCTGCAGCGATCGGTTAGATGCTCAGATAGCAGATGTTTAAAGTTGGTGAGGGAGATAAAAGTCTCCATCTTCAGTGATTTTGCAATTCGTTCCAGTCACAGGCAGCAGAGAACTGGAAGGAAAGGCGGCCAAATGAGGTGTTGGCTTTAGGGATGATCAGTGAGATACACCTGCTGGAGCGCGTGCTATGGGTGGGTGTTACCATCGTGACCAGTTTACTGAGATAAGGAGCTTTACCTAGCCTGGACTTGTAGATGACCTGGAGCCAGTGGGTCTGGTGCCGAATATGTAGCGAGGGCCTGCCGACTAAAGCATACAGGTCGCAATGGTGGGTGGTATAAGGTGCTTTAGTAACAAAACGGATTGCACTGTGATAAACTGCATCCAGTTTGCTGAGTAGAGTATTGGAAGCTATTTTGTAGATGACATCGCCGAAGCCGAGGATCGGTAGGATAGTCAGTTTTACTAGAGTAAGTTTTGCGACGTGAGTGAAGGAGGCTTTGTTGCGAAATAGAAAGCCGACTCTAGATTTGAGTTTAGATTGGAGATGTTTGATATGAGTCTGGAAGGAGAGTTTACAGTCTAGCCAGACACCTAGGTACTTATAGATGTCCACATATTCTAGGTCGGGAACCCTCCAGGGTGGTGATGCTAGTCGGGCGTGCGGGTGCAGGCAGCGAACGGTTGAAAAGCATGCATTTGGTTTTACTAGCGTTTAAGAGCAGTTGGAAGCCATGGAAGGAGTGTTGTATGGCATTGAAGCTCATTTGGAGGTTAGATAGCGGCAGGGTAGCCTAGTGGTTAGAGCTTTGGACTAGTAACCGGAAGGTTGCAAGTTCAAATCTCCGAGCTGACAAGGTACAAATCTGTCATTCTGCCCCTGAACAGGCAGTTAACCCACTGTTCCTAGGCCGTCATTGAAAATAAGAATTTGTTCTTAACTGACTTGCCTAGTTAAATAAAGGTAAAAAAAAAATAACAATAGCATTGTTTCCAAGGAAGGGCCAGAAGTATACTGAATGGTGTTGTCTGTGTAGAGGTGGATCAGGGAATTGCAAGAGCAACATCATTGATGTTGTAAGCCACCAATTTGGATTGACTCCTTTCATTTTAGGAGGAAAATAATCCTGAAGCAGGAGGATTTGAATATCTGAGGAAAAATTTAGAATTGCTGGCACAACTGGAAGCGGTGTTTGGATACAATATTCACCATACCTTTATTGTAGGCTATGTGCAGGCTACAGAGCATCTGACATAATAAATGTACATATTTGTAGGGGGTAGATTTATTTTATTTTTAGGGTAAATAATTTTTTTAAATCAATTGTTTTATTATAAGGCAAGCAATAGACAGAATAAATGATTGGTTTCCTCAGTCCCTGTGCTTATATTCACTGACCTCAGCACACATATATGCCAGAGTTGGCATGGGTTTGAATCTTGCTCACTCCCCTTGGGCTCATGGACGAACGTCTAATCCTGATGAATTAATTCTGCATAGTTACAGGGTTAATTTCGCTTGGTTACAGGGTTAAAACAGAAACAACTTAAAATGTGAACAGTTTAGGCATTCATTGGGTTAGGGCTATGTTCTGGGGAAGGCTTAAAACAAATTAATAAAAAATGACGGACCTATGTATCATAGTATTCTAAGTGCTTGCTAGAGCATTGTGAACTGCCGTAATGCAGTGGTCTAAGCAGTGCGCTCTGGCTCCGAGCCTCATGAGTTAATGACCAGCCTGGGCCCACAAGTTAATTTCCTTTCTTTCAGAGTTTTTAAGAAGTATAATAGTCAGATCATTTACACATCAAAGAAAAGTCTCAGCTCAACAAAATCGTCTTTGGATAGGCTTGAATGTATCACGTAACACCCAAATGCAGACTGTGTTGAAGTAACAATGTTTATTACAGCAACAGGGGCAGGCAAACGACAGGTCAAGGTAGGCAGGACGTCTGCCAGGCTCATGGTCAGGGTGGGCAGAAAAGGTCAAAAACAGGAACAGTCAATAGACAGGAACAGAGGGGAAAACGCTGGTAGGCTTGATGAAACAAAACGAACTGGCAACAGACAAACAGATAAGACAGGTATAAGTACCCAGGGGATAATGGGGAAAATGGCCGACACCTGGAGGGGGGTGGAGACAAGCACAAGGACAGGTGAAACAGATCAGGGCATGACAGTACCCCTCACTCTAGGGACGCCACCTGGCGTCCTACCTGGGCGCCATATTTGGTTGAGTTGGGTGCCGCGCTGGAACTCAGAGATGAGGCCTGGGTCCAGGATGTCCCTAGCGAGATCCAGCACCTCTCCTCCGGGCCAAAACCCTCCCAGTTAACCAGGTACTGGAATCTCTTGCCACGAGGTCAAACCTTCAGGAGACGTCTCATCATGTACGCTGGTCGGCCTTCTATGAGACGGGGGAGAGGGGTGGGCCTAGAAACAGGAGACAAGGGGCAGTAAGACATGGTTTTCATTCTAGACACAGAAAAGTTAGGAAAAATATGGAGTGTACAACGGATAAACATAAACATCTTTACAGCTTCATGAAATAAAATATTAAGCTACACAATACAGGCTTTCAATCCACACCGAAGACCAGAACTATATTGACAAAATATACACAGCTTAACCAGTGACGATTTTAGCATGTTAATCTTGGTGGTGCAAAAACATTTTTTTATGCATGCCAGCAAAGCAATTACACAAAACAATACATTCATTGCAATATAACGGTGACAAACGGTGGACAAACTGTTAGGGCAGTCCTTACACTTTACCACTGCTACACCTGGCTATCAGCGGAGCCTTGTCTGGCAGCGAAACAGTTCATTCAGCCTCAATTACTGCCTTATAAAAAAACATAGCTGATATGGCTGACTTGCTTAAACAAATGTGGTTTCTACTGACAATTGAGATGTACAAACTATCGCATAAGGGGACGACAAGCAGATAAGAGGCAATCCGTGATTTAGATTAAGACATCAATGAGCGAGCGAGGACAGATGTAGTCAATGTAACTATATGTTCAGCACTTTTGAAATGTACAGCAACAGAATTCAGAACATGGGCCGTCCTTGCAGAACCGTAGGATTAATAAATAGGGCATATAAGCAGACAATGAAAGCTCTTACAATATTCGATGATGTCATTTCTATGAAACAACTATAGACTAAATGTGCACCACCAAGTCACAACAGTAGGGTAAGTTATTAGGGGGAAAATTAGCAAATTATTAGGTTGAGGCACATGGGCTACTAACAGCTTATTACACAACATCAACTAAGTATTGCTTTCTTAGCTAAAGTATACATATCTCCCTGGCATATAACATAATTTATGCAGCAGCATACAATACATTTTTGGACTCACCTTATTATGCTGTGCTTACTTGAACAGGAAGGTGAGGCGGAAAATTTGTCATGAAACTTTGTCATCAAAGTCCGGCATTCTCTGGATTTACGGTGCTTTCAAGACAACTGGGAACTCGGAAAGAAAACAAGCACAAATCATGACGTCAGTGATCTTCAGGTCAGAGCTCTGGAAAGAGCCCAGAGTTCCCGATTGGAATTTGGAGATGGATGAACGTTCAAAATGTATTTTCCCAGTCGGAGCTCTGGGAAGTCTGAGATTTCCCAGTTCCAAGTTTCCAGTTGTTTTGAATGCTGCAGAAGTCATGCTGGATTGATAGCATGGCCAATGTTGAATCTTTATCCTTTTAAGCTTGGAAAAGTGACCTTTAAAAACAGACGTGGAAAATACACCATCTCCACTGATTAGCAGGCTAGTGATTTCATTGCAGTGCTTGCAGTTCGCCACTGATTCCTTCCATAACACTCATTGTTGATTTTGCGATTTCCAACGTGTTGTGTAGTGTTTATGTCCAATGGCTGATGAGCACCGATACATTTTTTTCTATTTCTCTTCAAAATGTATCTTTATATGAAAAGGCTTGAAAAGGATTTTCCAGTAGATTGTCTACTTGATTCGTGATGATGACTGCTAGCTTGCTAGCTAAGATTTTGAAAGTATGATGTTGACATGATCAGTCCAATTAAAGCTACGGTACATATAATGTAATTTGATGTCATTTCATCTGTGGCCAATGACCTTGAGCCTTCTTGGATGGGCACTTCTATTTTAACACCTACGCTCTGTATTTTCCGCTGGCTGCCTCACCACCACAGAAAGCACCGAGCTAGGCTGAAATACCTGCATTTTGGAGCTGCCTTAATCAAGAAAGCAAAAAAGAGACCATATTTTCATTGGTTTACATTGTTTGCAAACTGATATGTGACAGGTATTAATGCCAAAATAAAATGCAAAATAGGCAACAACAAAAAAGCTTAACAGGCTCTGCCCCACCTACCCTGAATGGCGGGTCACCACTGACCCTAAGTATAAAATGTGGATAAGCATCCACACTGAAGGAAACTTTTATCGTTCTACAGTAGGTCTACATCTGTCAATCAACTGATGGCCCGAACCATCTCATCAACTCAGCCAGGGAAACACAGTAGCCTATTATCGTTTTACACACATTTCATTATGTAACAATGGATAGGCTAACGGGTAGCCTATTGAAAAATAATCAAATAACAAGGGGACTATTGAAACCATCAATGGCACTAGATTATCGCCAGCTGGTGTCTCGTTAAATCATCAATACACACAAAATTCACCCGTGCAGCTAATCTCAATTGCAACCATTATTGGTCACCCCCTCTGCTCTCGGTGATGCATTTTCTTCTCTGATGCACCTTATGTCTAAACTTCTTTACATTGAAATGATCTTGATTGGTGATCTCAACTGGTGTTGGTTAAAGCCGGTGTCTGATGATTTAAAAATGTTTTGTAATTCTATGAATCTTACCCAACTCACCCACTCGCCCACAAATGTTGACAAATGTTCCACATAAATATTCCGCGGTTAGTGTTTTTTTGTAATGGTTTAAGTGACCATTGTGCTGTTGCTGCTGTTAGAAATACTAAGGTTCCTAAGACAAACCCATGCTTTATTCGTAAGAGGAATTTGAAGAGTTTTAATGAGCAGGACTTCTTTCATGATTTGGTAACCTCATATAAATATATTTGAATTCTAATTGATGAAGGCCTCTCTTTTAAATTGCATATTCAAACATTTACAAAAAAAATTTAAGCTGAAGTTGGGATTTTATTTTAGGAATAACGCCTGTTTTTCTTTTGAAGCCAGAAGGAGGCTAGTATCAGCTACATTTATGCCTTTACTGACTGTGGGGATATTTTATATATGAATGCTTCCACACAGTGTTTGAGATCAATTGACACCCTGCAAAACCCACCACTGCACCATCATAAATACCAGGGTTGGCTAGCCGTCTCTAGTCACTTGTAGGCTTAGTCACTGGTATACTTTTATTTACAAAGCCATTTTGGGTTTACTACCATTTCAATAAATTCATTAAAAATCCTACAATGTGATTTTCTGGATTTATTTCCCTCATTTTGTCTGTCATAGTTGAAGTGTACCTATGATGAAAAATACTTTTTAAGTGGGAGAACTTGCACAATTGGTGGCTGACTAAATACTTTTTTGCCCCACTGTATACATTTATGGTTAGATCAGAATTTCAGTCATAATCATTGGCCTGTACAGAGAATTAAGTCAAAACCACAAATCCAAAGGGCTGATTTAGCAAGCTAGCTACTGCAGGTCATCAACACAAGCAGACCAGAAACAGACACGTTTTTCTGATAATGATGTGATTTGATTGATGTGAAGCCAAATCCAAACTGGCCTCCCTTGGGGAGCGTTTTGCTGCACCAGGACAACCCACAGTTGAGCTCAACTCAACGCTGATTGGTAAATTTCTTTATAGATTTTTTTATCAGGGGTGGCCAAATGCTTGCTGGCATCAATCAAATCAAATGCTATGGTGGCAACGTCCCATACTCTTTTGTTCCAAACAGCATCAGATACATGGGCTACACATATTGAGACAAAGGGGTGCTGTTTCCCTTGCCTGGATGATTTCTTCGGTGAGATTCAGCCGAATTGAAGGAAAATTATTTTTAAAAAAAAGAGAGACGAAAGACAAAATGTATTTTTTTATTGGTCAAATATTTGGGGAAGACTTGCTTCCCTTGGCTTCCATGAATACATGCCATTGGTGGAGACCAATATCTAGCTTGTGTTATTTAGCTATACAAAATGACAGTTGTTGAGGTTTATGGCTGCATTTCAGATACATTTTTATACATTTGAATGTTGCAATAATAGAACTTGATCGAGCGAGGGAGAAAATTATTTTGATAGCGAGCCCTGATGCCAATGACTTGACTGCCCCTGCATGTAGAGAAAGAGAGCGGCTCTTTTTCAGGGACTCAGAAGGCTAATTTCAATCTCCTAATTCAGCAGGAACATTCTCTGCCACAGAAAAGTGATCAAGTTAAGATCCGACATCTGTAGGAGTTGGAAGGATAGAGGAGAGTTGGAAGGATAGAGGAGTTGGAGTTGTAGGAGTTGGAAGGATAGAGGAGAGCATTTGTGTGGCACATTTATGCTCTTACTTTTAATCTTTGTTTTAGCTTTTAAGCTCTTAGCCTGTTTTTAACCTATCGCTGAATTGATCTGTTTATTCAAATAAATTCTAAATTTTGGAGTAAAACTGTTCTTGACATAATTTTTTTTGTGCACATGGTAACCTCTCTCTCTCTCTCTCTCTCTCTCTCTCGCGCTCTTTGACTTTCTCTCTCTCTCTCTCTGTCTCTATCCCTCCCCTCCCTACACACATATACACACTGTCTCTCTCCTCTTTCTCTAAGGCATTTCATCTGATTATGAGTACCTTGTAATCTGCAGCAGTTTGATTGATGCTTCTCTTCCATGAGCAGAATTTAACAGCACCTCCTTGACGCTCCAGATACACCCAATTATGCTTCTGGAAGTCAGGAAACCTTGAATGTATGTTGCCATGGCAACAGAACTGCTCATGCATTATGGATTATCATTGAAATTCTATGCCACCTACCTAACATAATAATGGGAGCTTGGGACTTAATCAAACCAACCATTCTTTCCCTCCATGTGCGTGTGCGTGTCTGTGTGTGTGAATGGTTGGGGGTGTGTGTGTGTGTGTGTGTGTGTGTGTGTGTGTGAATGGTTTGGTGTGTGTGTGTGTGTGTGTGTGTGTGGCAGGTGTGCGACACAGACAGAAGGACCTGCACTCATTGTTGGGTGGTGTGCTGTAGGAGCAGAGTCTGGCCCAATAGGGAGTCTACAGACTGGTTGCTGCCTCATGGATTCGCTGCTTGTGACCAGTGACCAGAGAGATCTGAGGCTATATTCCAAATGGCACCCTAATCCCTATATAGTGCCCTACTTTTGACCAAGGCCGATAGGGCTTTGGCCAAAAGTAGTACACTATGTAGGGAATAGAGTGCCATTTGGGAGGTATCCTGAGATAAGAATGCCCCCTCCTCAATGGCTGGAGTCCTCAACATCAGCAGATGTCTACCTATCACACACATCAATAACACAGAGAGACATCACACAGCCAAACAGTAGACAGGAATATGCAGAGTTTATAAAGTCTAATGTCTGAAGAAACCTAACCTAAGCTGTCCAATGGTTGCCACACCTAGCTGTGTTGTTGCCATGGAAAGGAGTATGTATCTTTCTCTCTCTCAATTTTTTTCAATTCAATTTGTTTTATTGGCATGACGTAACAATGTACATATTGCCAAAGCTTCCTTTGGATATTTACAATATTAAGATAATAAGAATCAAAATTGTCAACGGGACAACAGTAACAACAATAACCAAGGGTCAAGATAACCATACATTGAACAATAACAATAGGCATACAGTAGAGGACATGTGCAGGTTGATTGGTCTGACAGACACTGTCCCTCATCTTATGGCAGGCAGCAATGTAGTGCGCTGTCAACCCACAGCTCTCTGCGTCCTCCCCCAACAGGACGGGTAGCCTATTCTCATTAGAGAGGTCTTTGAAGCCCTTATAATTGAAATCCTTCAAATTTGGGGAAATGACACTCTAATTTTTTTATTTTTTTGTCAGGAAATGCAGCTCTGTCCCAGGTTCTGCTGTTGTGCAGTGGTTGCACAGCCTTTCCTCTAAAGGGTGGTGAGGGTAGGCAACAACATCTCCCCCCCGCTGATCCTCAACACTGGGGCCCCACAAGGGTGCGTTCTGAGCCCTCTCCTGTACTCCCTGTTCACCCACGACTGCGTGGCCACGCACGCCTCCAACTCAATCATCAAGTTTGCGGACGACACAACAGTGGTAGGCTTGATTACCAACAACGACGAGACGGCCTACAGGGAGGAGGTGAGGGCCCTCGGAGTGTGGTGTCAGGAAAATAACCTCACACTCAACGTCAACAAAACTAAGGAGATGATTGTGGACTTCAGGAAACAGCAGAGGGAACACCCCCCTATCCACATCGATGGAACAGTAGTGGAGAGGGTAGCAAGTTTTAAGTTCCTCGGCATACACATCACAGACAAACTGAATTGGTCCACTCACACAGACAGCATTGTGAAGAAGGCGCAGCAGCGCCTCTTCAACCTCAGGAGGCTGAAGAAATTTGGCTTGTCACCAAAAGCACTCACAAACTTCTACAGATGCACAATCGAGAGCATCCTGTCGGGCTGTATCACCGCCTGGTACGGCAACTGCTCCGCCCTTAACCGTAAGGCTCTCCAGAGGGTAGTGAGGTCTGCACAACGCATCACCGGGGGCAAACTACCTGCCCTCCAGGACACCTACACCACCCGATGTCACAGGAAGGCCATAAAGATCATCAAGGACATCAACCACCCGAGCCACTGCCTGTTCACCCCGCTATCATCCAGAAGGCGAGGTCAGTACAGGTGCATCAAAGCTGGGACCGAGAGACTGAAAAACAGCTTCTATCTCAAGGCCATCAGACTGTTAAACAGCCACCACTAACATTGAGTGGCTGCTGCCAACACACTGACACTGACTCAACTCCAGCCACTTTAATAATGGGAATTGATGGGAAATGATGTAAATATATCACTAGCCACTTTAAACAATGCTACCTTATATAATGTTACTTACCCTACATTATTCATCTCATATGCATACGTATAGACTGTACTCTATATCATCGACTGTATTCTTATGTAATACATGTATCACTAGCCACTTTAACTATGCCACTTTGTTTACATACTCATCTCATATGTATATACTGTACTCGATACCATCTACTGTATCTTGCCTATGCTGCTCTGTACCATCACTCATTCATATATCCTTATGTACATATTCTTTATCCCCTTACACTGTGTACAAGACAGTAGTTTTGGAATTGTTAGTTAGATTACTTGTTATTACTGCATTGTCGGAACTAGAAGCACAAGCATTTCGCTACACTCGCATTAACATCTGCTAACCATGTGTATGTGACAAATAAAATTTGAATTGATTTGATTTGATTTTCCTGTGTCTATGTCACAACTTCTGCCGAAGTCGGTCCCTCTCCTTGTTCAGGCGGTGTTCTGCGGTCGAAGTCACCGATCTTCTAGCCATCACTGATCCATTTTTCATTTTCCATTGGTTTTGTCTTGTCTTCCTTCACACCTGGTTCCAATCCCATCAATTACATGTTGTGTATTTAACCCTCTGTTTTCCATCATGTCCTTGTCGGAGATTGTTTGTTTGTATGTTCGTGTATTATGTATTGGTGCGCGACAGGTTCTTGTACCCACTTTTATTTATATTGTATTTTGGTTTTGGAGTTTTGTTAAGTGTATTAAACGACTCCATTCATGCCAAGCTCAATTCTCCGGCGCCTGACCTCCCTGCCACCTACACACACTTTGTTACAGAATCTCCGACCTCCTATGGAGTCAGCAGGAGAAGGTACCCTGGCCAAGGTGGTGGAGGAGCGCGTCCAGGATCATGCGGTAAATCTATACCATCTGGCCGCCGCCATGGATCGCGTTGTTCAGACTATGGACCGCTGTAAGAGACCGGGAGTTCTTCCAGCGCCTCTACCAGCGCAACCTCTCTTGAGTGCCCCTTTCCCAGCGGGTGAGCGCCTCTACCATCTGAGACAGGAGATGAGGAGCGCACAGTAGTTTGCCCTGGAGTTTTGGTCCCTGGCTGTCGGCGTGGGATGGAACAACAGGGCCCTGATCGACCACTACCGCTGCAGTCTGCTTGAGGAAGTCCGTCGGGTGCTGGCCTGCAGAGTCACCACCCTCATTTTCGACCAGCTGGTGGACCTGTCCTTCCGGCTGGACAACCTGCTGGCTACTAGCAGACGTCCAGATCGGGGTCTGGTGGTTCCATCCTCCCACACCCCCTCTCCGATAACCATGGAGCTGGGAGGGGCGGTGCGCAGGGAGACCGGAGGGGCTTTCCGCTTGTGCACCATCTGTGGCCGCAGAGGTCACACTGCTGGTTGGTGCCGGGTTGGTTCCTCTGGGAATGCAGCAGGCAGGGCGCTCTGGCGTCTTCCCAGGTGAGCTGGCACCATTCTCGCCCAGAGTCCTTGCAGATATGTTTGTGTCTGTCACTTTTCCTGAGTTTTCCCCGCATTACCAGCATAAGGCGCTCGTAGATTCAAGTGCGGCTGGGAATTTCATTGATAGAACGTTAGCTCATAGTTTAGGGACCCCCATTGTTCCCGTGGATGTGTCCTTCCCTGTTCACGCCTTAGATAGTCAACCATTAGGGTCAGGGTTAATTAGGGAGTTCACCGCTCCTTTGGGTATGGTGACGCAGGGGGGGTCACACTGAGAAAATGTGTCTTTTCCTTATTGACTCTCCTGCATTTCCCGTGGTGCTGGGCCTACCCTGGTTAGCTTGTCATAACCCGACTGTTTCTTGGCCACAGAAGACTCTCACGGGGTGGTCGCGAGAGTGCTCAGGTAGGTGTTTAGGGGTTTCTGTTGGTGCTACTATGGTGGAGAGTCTAGACCAGTTCTCCACCGCGCGCATTGCCCCTGAATATGCCGATTTGGCTCTCACCTTTTACAAAAAGAAGGCGACTCAATTACCACCTCATCGACGGGACGATTGTGAGATAGATCTCCTGGTAGACGCTGCACTTCCCAGGAGTCACGTGTATCCCCTCTCACAGGTGGAGACAGAGGCTATGGAAACACATGTCTCCGAATCCTTGCGTCAGGGATACATTCGGTCCTCCACTTCACCCGTCTCCTTGAGTTTCTTTTTTGTGAAGAAGAAGCAGGGAGGTCTGCGTCAGTGTATTGACTACCGGGTTCTAAATCAGATTACGGTGAGGTATAGTTGCCAGCTACCGCTCATAGCCACAGCGATAGAGTCAATGCACGGGGCGCGCTTCTTCACTAAACTAGATCTCAGGAGCGCTTACAATCTGGTGCGTATCGGAGAGGGAGACGAGTGGAAGAAGGCTTTCAGTACCACCTCTGGGCACTACGAGTAACTCGTCATGTCGTACGGGTTTATGAATGCGCCATCAGCCTTCCAAGCTTTTGTAGACGAGATTTTCAGGGACCTGCACGGGTAGGGTGTAGTGGTGTATATTGATGACATGTTGATATACTCCGCTGCACGTGCCGAGCATGTGTCACTGGTGCGCAGGGTGCTTGGTCACCTGTTGGAGCATGACCTGTACGTCAAGGCTGAGAAATGACTGTTTTTACAACAGTCCATCTCCTTCCTAGGGTATCGCATTTCCACGTCAGGTGTGGAGATGGAGAGTGACCGCATTGCAGCCGTGTGTAATTGGCCGACTTCCACCACGGTATAGGAGGTGCAGCGATTCTTAGGGTTTTCCAACTACTACCGGAGGTTTATCCGTTTTTCTAAGGTTTTGATCAGTAACCATGGTCAAATAGTTGGCCATGGTGTACTGTCGATTTAGGGCCTGATAGCACTGCATTTAGCTTGTTTCCCAATAACAAATTTCGTTTTTTTTTATTGTGTTGTAATTTGTTTTATTCTGATTGATTGGATGTTCTGGTCCTGAGGCTTCGGTTTGTGAACTCAACCCCAGGACCAGCTGGATGAGCGGACTTTCTCTTTGATCAGCTCTTGGCATTGCAGGGCTTGGTAATGATATGAGAGGGGGTCGCTTTCTCTCTCAGTTCATTCACTGCCTCATTAAGGTGTCCTGTTGAGCTTATTTTTAAACCTAAGTAATTGTAGTGTGTGCAGTACTCTATATATTTTTTACCAATTGAGAACTTTGGTCTAATTCCCTGAGATCTGGATCTTCTCTGGAAAACCATTATTTTAGCCTTTTGGGGGTTTACTGCCGGGGCCCAGGTCTGGCAGTACTGCTCTAGTAGGTCCAGGCTCTGCTGTAGGCTATGTGCTAAGGCTGACAGCAGTCATAGGTCATATGCAAAGAGTAGGCATTAAACCTCTGAATTGTGCAGACTAACACCAGGGGCTGAGGATTTTGCTAGAAAAGTAGCCAATTCGTTGATGTAAATATTGAAGAGTGCAGGGCTCAGATTGCAACTCTGGTGAAGGCCCCAACCCTGGTTAAAGAATTCTGTTATTTTCTTGCCAATTTTAATGCTGCACATATTGCCAGTATACATTGATTTAATTATGTCATATGTTTTACCCCCTACACCACTTTCAATAACTTTGTAGAACAGTCCTGTATGCCAAATAGAATCAAATGCTTTTTGGAAGTCGATAAAGCAAGCGTGTATTTTGATATTATTTTGGTGGACATGTTTATCTATCAGAGTGTGTAGGGTGTAAATATGATTAGTCGTGCAATGTTTTGGTATAAATGCAATTTGGTTTTTACTCAAGACATTGTGCTTTTCAGGAAGTTTATAACTCTTACATTTATAATACTACAGAAAACCATCCCCAGGTTACTGTTCACACAAATGCCTCTGTAATTGTTAGGGTCAAATTTATCTCCGTCTTAAAGATTGGGGTTATGAGTCTTTGATTCCAGATGTCAGGGAAATAACCTACACTCAGGATCTCTCAATCAGATCACAATGCATATTTTAATGGTCTACACTTGTCAAAAAATAGGGCTGCATGTTAGAACCAGGTATACACATGGCCTCTCTCTCTCTTAGGTCGTGCACACATGGCTCATATATAACATAATTGTGGTGAAATTCAGCCAAAAATGAATGCAATCGATTTCACAGAGCCTAAGGCTCCTCAGTGCTCATCAGCCTGGTCCTCGCAATGCACTAGCTCTGCTCCATTGCACACTGTGGTTAACAGACAGCTACACACAGACAGCCACACACAGACAGCCACACACAGACAGCCACACACAGACAGCCACACACAGACAGCCACAGACAGACAGCCACAGACAGACAGGAAGACCTGCTGATTACCACTGTTGTACTGTGTTTACTGTACCGATACTGTGTACGTGTGTGTGCCTGTGTAAGTGTGTGTAATATTTAAGAGAAAAAGGCGTGTGTTATTCCTCTCCCACCCCCTGCCACTCCTGCCCTTTATTTAGCCCTCTCTAAGATACACGCAAACACGCACCAGGCCCTGTCTGGAAAGAGTTAATTAAGTTTTTCAGATGTGTGCGTCCTGCATTAGCATTTTAAACCTCATTAATGACTGGCCATGTATTCCTGAGTAACAACACAGTAGTGTGACACGCAGGTTTGGCAGGGCTAATAAAGCACTAAATCAACAGGTTTTCACTGTCCCTCCCGACCCGTCCTGTCCCGATGCCGCACTTGAAAGAAAGTCATTGCTCTGTCTAATCGTGTTTTTATGTTAGCCAATTTACTTTTCTTTGCCTAGTTTCACACAGTGCACGGCGGGTCATTTTTCATGCCTAATCTGTGTCCTGGGACAAAAAGACTCCTTTAGCCTTTTGCCATTGATTCAGAAGGTACAAGAAAAATAAGTTAATTCACTGACCATGAATCAGGGGAGGCTTGATGCGTGTTCCAAATGTCACCCTACCTATTCCCTGTACAGTGCACTACTTTGAGCAGGGTCCAAAAGGTTCCCGATTGGCGCAACGATCTAAGCCACTGCATCTCAGTGCAAGAGGCATCAATACAGTCACTGGTTCAAATCCAGGCTGTATCACATCTGGCCGTGATTGGGAGTCCCATAGGGTGGTGCACAATTGGCCCAACGTTACCAGGGTAGGCCGTCACTGTAAATAAGAATTTGTTCTTAACTGACTTGCCTGGTTAAATAAATGTACAAAAAAAAAAGGCTTTGGTCAAAAGTAGTGCCATTTGGGATGAAGTTTAATTAGCACTTTGGAAGCCATTCTTCTTGCCTTAATAGTAGTAGTCCTAAACAGACAGTTTGGGAAGAATAAGGCCCCTTAACAGAACTTTGGAGATGTTGCTATCCTCTTTTGTCTCATAAGAGATTGGCATTTACATAAATGGGGATACAGCTGATCTGATGTATTTTTCTGTCCATCATTTTTCTTTTAAACATGCCACAGTGCTGTTCAGTTGTGGCTACTTACCATTAGATTTTACCACATTTATTGCAGATTAACATTTTGCATATAGCAGCACTTTCATAAATGTGAGCAATGAGCATCCTCACAGTTCACTCACCTCACCTGCAGACCTCTTACTAAAGCACCTCCCTCCACTCTCTCTTGTTCAAATAAATGAGAAAAATAAATTAAAACAGACAACCCCAGATAGTCGATCAAATACAGGGGGTACCGTGCAAATAAAAAATGGCTGGTTAAATGAGTTAGGCTCTCTGATTGAGGGCAGCACAATTGACAGTGACAGGTCCCAAACAGAATCTGTCAAAGCAGTAATGGCAGTGAAGTAGGCAGATGAGCAGGTGATGGATTTGGCTGTCTGAATCTATTTCTACAGTCCGAGCGTGGAATCGGGGCAAGGTGGCCTGCATATTCACTATAATTAGCCATCAGCAGCCATTTTTTGGACCCAGAGAGACAATCTAAGAGGCAACTAGCTATCCCCCATACCAGCACTAATGGGATTTTGGAGGTGCAAATTATAATTTTGACAGGTCACTTTTGAGTGGAAGAGAAATTAAATTGTGGGGGTTGGTTGCTGAAGCAATTCTCTTGTGAAGCAATTCTCTTGTGAGACGATTGTTAACAAACACCCATTCCTATTTACATACGCTGCCTACACAGTTTGATAAAAGGAAAGGAAACAGGACATTTTGATAAAGCGTCTCTCTAAATATATTCCACCCTCATTATTTTGAGTGGTGCTATAGAGAGCTTGAACAGTCATGAAAGTCTGAGATCAGGTAAATGGCATGCACAGATCTCGGGAAACACATGTATTTTTTTATTTTCAGTGTTCAGCACACATGTGAAAAGCAGAGACAGGGGTTGCCTCCTAAATGGCAGCCTATTACTTATATAGTGCACTAGAGGCCCTGGTCAAACGTAGTGCACTAGATAAGGAATAGGGTGCCATTTGGGATGCAGAAAGTGTCTGCATACAGAGAAACATGATGAAACAGAAGAAGTAGTTCATGTATGCTGAAAATATAAACACTCTTATATAAATTGTACATTGGGACCAGGAACATAAACAAGAACATTTGGATTTCCTGACTTCACAAAATAGCACACAAAGGATGGAACAACATCATAAAAAAAGATTGATTCAGCCATTACCAATGTTGACTTTTTTCAGATACAGTATCTAGGATGTTTCATTTTGTGAAATTGTGTTTTCAAATGTGGATATGCAGGCTCTTCTTTAATTACTGCTCATCTGCTTCGGCTTTCAGGACCTAAGTCCCAAATGGCACTCTATTTCCTTATATAGTGCTCTACTTTGGACCAGAGCACAAGTCAAAAGTAGTGCACTATATAGGAAATAAGGTGCCATTTGGGATGAACTCAGTCGCTGAAGAAGGGATAGTGGCCCGAGGCCTGCTGATGGATGTCAGTGAGCAGGGAGCACGCCCATGCAGTGTAGGATGGAAACCAATAGAAACCATTTCCTGCTACTGATTAGAGTGTGCTTTACACGGCTATTCCCCCACACAGGGGTCCACTGCGCCACTGCCTAAACCAATCTAATCACTTTTGGCATGTTGGTGTCACTCTGACGTGGTCCTCACAGCATCATAGCAACCCCCAGTACCCCTGTGTCCCCTAGGTGGCACAGGCCAGAGGCAAGGCCCCATCAGTGGGATAGATAGACCTCAAAGTAGGCCCTGCTCAACTACCATAATCCTCTGCCATCCATCCCTAGTCATGTCACCAAGGACATACATTAATGGGCAATCTGGTGTACCCCAACCCCACCTCACACTCCCTCAGTGGCCATTGGGTCAGTAGTGAAGGCAGAGTGGGGTCTCCAACATAGTACTACTTATGTAGTACCATCCTGGCCCCATGCAGGGAAGCTCTAATGCTCAATTATATTCTACACATGGCTCCCTGGGCCCCAATCCCAGAAATAACAGTCCCTTCTGGTACCCACAATGCTGATGCCCAAAAAAATAAGTACTTCAAGCATAACATAACAGCCTGCATCATTATGAATAATGGATTATATGGTATTATCCAAACCCTTGCCCCATACACCAAAACATCTATTTACTTGATCTGAATGATATCATGGAATATAAATGGGTTAATAATATGGCTAAATTGCCCACACTGAAAATCGCAGATGTTGGAGTGGTTTGAATCCAGTCATGGCCACAGCAGAGTTCTGGGATCTGTCTGTGAGGAAGGAGGAGCTGCATCCAAAATGGAACCATATTCCCTACATAGTGCACTACTTTTGACCAGAGCTATGGTCAAAAGTAGTGCACAATATAGATAATTGTGTGCCATTTGTGATGCAGCCACGGCGAGAGCAGCTGTGACATGAATAGGCAAAACCAGGGCTAGACAGTTACCAACCACACTAACTCCCATCCCCCATCCCCGCCCTCATAAGCATCTCTCAGGGACCTGCTTCATAATGGTGCAGGGGGATTTAGGCCAGAGGAACAGTCATTCACATTCAGAAAGACAGTCCTTTAGGAGCTCCCAATCCACCACTGGATTAGGATTCAAGCACAGGACTCCAGGATTTCAAAATCCAAGAGTGAGAGTGTGACGTTCCCCCTGGGACTCCGTACAAGACAAGGGGGGAGAAGGAGGAAGGAGGGCCAGTTCTTTCAAATGGCCGTCTATCCATGTTGATACATTACAATGGGCTACCATAAGCTTGGCAGGGTTGCATTAATTTGTATTCACCAATCCAGTCTTTTGCAATTAATTGTTCATGAAGAAAAGGGTATAAAGAAGGCAATGTAAGACATATATGATGCAGTAATAATTTCAGTTGTAAATGCATATTTACAATTCTGTAATTTAGCAGACACTGTTCAGAGTGACTAAGTTTAAGTGCTTTGTTCAAGGGTGCAACAACAGATTTTTAACCAATTGGTGTGAGAATTCGAACCAGCAACCTTTCTATTACTCGCCCAAAGTTCTTAACTGCTAGTCTACCTGCCGGCCCAAGTAGAATGTAAAGCTATACTCTAATTTTGAAATCCATGTTCAGGTAATGTAACTTAAGAAAGTGATAGACCAGCACTTAGATGTAACGTCTTAAATGCTGAAACTTACAGTTTCAGATTTCCTGGGGCTAACACGGAACCCAAACCGGCTGCGCGCATGCGCTATCATGCATAAATGTATTTTATCCCCCCACACCAAACGCGAACACGCATGTTAAAATATCAAAGCAAACTCTGAACCAATGACATTAATTTGGGGACAGGTCAAAAAGCATCAAACATGTATGGCAATTTAGCTAGTTAGCTTGCACTTACTAGCTAATTTGTCCTATTTAGATAGCTTGCTGTTGCTAGCTAATTTGTCCTGGGATATAAACATTGAGTTGTTATTTTACCTGAACTGCACAAGGTCCTCTACTCCGACAAATTAATCCACACATAAAACGGTCAACCGAATCGTTTCTAGTCATCTCTCCTCCTTCCGAGCATTTTCATCGTTGAACTTATATGGTGAAGGCAGCTGAACTATCATTGTATTACCACGACAACCGGCAACAAAATTCGTCTTTCAATCACCCATGTGGGTATAACCAATGAGGAGATGACACGTGGGTACCTGCTTCTATAAACCAATGAGGAGATGGGAGGGGCAGGACTTTCAGCGCGATCTACGTCAGAAATAGGAAATACTTATATTTTAGCCCTTGGCATCGCAGACGCTCGTTGGCACGCGTGAGCAGTGTGGGTGCAATAATTTACTAACATGGATTTCTAAATTTATTTTGCGACGCTCGCGCACGCGACGTGTTCGGTCTGGTCAGCATGCAAGGCTACATTGCAGATGGATTTACTCAGTATGAGTGGATTTTGGCACTCTGCTATTTGTTGAGCACTGTTGTTCTCATTATTTATGCAGCCATTACAAACCAAACAAATTGGCACTGAATGAGTCTGAAACTCACTGGCATTGTAGGGCCTCCATTCATTTGCCACATTGGACGTTGAAAACTAAAAATACATATTCAGCAATGCGGAGCGGAATAAGTGCAAATGGAATGTCTTAATCACACTAAATTCTGTCAATACATGACTGTATCTCGATCTCTGTATTTTTCCCTCATAAACCACATCAATGTATTTGGCCCCCATAAACCACATTGATGTATTATATCCCCATAGACCACGGCAACCAAGAAAAATATGCTTTTGGGGATTTCTATTGGGTTGTAATTGGTGACACAGTTACACAAAAACATCTATTTACACCAGCAGCTAGTCAGGATGAATTTTTTTTTAAAGGGAATTAGCCAAACCAGGAAACTGTTTGAGTTCTATTCAGTACTCCTGACATGCAGACATCTCACGCAATAACAGTGCAAGCTGATTAGCTACAGTTAAACTCCATTTTATGTAGTGCATCTGCATCTTGTTGCCCTTAATAACTGTGTTGTATTGTATCTCACTTGTAATAACAGTGAAAGCGGTGATGGTACAGTTGCTTTTGGTTTTATCTCATTGAAATCAATGCCTTATAGAAGAAGAATTAAAGGGATACGTCAGCATTTTTGCCATTTTTGTTTTTCCGTTTATTTACTTTCCCAGAGTCCGATTACATTTTTATGTCTCTGCGTCCAGTAAGAAGGAAGTTAGAGGTAGTTTCACAAGCCAATTGTAACTGTGCTAATGCTAGTTAGCAAATTCCTTAAAAAATGAAGGCAGAGGCATAAAATTGGTATCCATGAGTTCATCTGACAAGTGAAAATCTTGAAGTATCCCTTTAACTTCATGTCAGCTATCAGACATGTTGGATAAGTTCCTTTTATTTGGCGCTGATCCACCTGATCTATAGGCAGGAGGGAGAGAATAGAGGGAGGGACGGAGCGAGACAGGTTACCAGATGTACAGTATACATCAATCACAATGTTCCCCAATTATTATCATATTCAAAAAGTTGTTAAACCTGAAAATCGCTTATTTTGCCATTTTCCACAGACAATTATATCCATATCCAGCAGCTGCGTATTTGCTGGCTGCAATTAGCTTTTGCCTGGTCAAGATCTGCACAATCTGGGGGAATAGAACTGACATCATTTCCAGTTATCTGGTGTGTGACAGGAGCCTGGCAAGAGAGAAGGAGAGGGAGGCTGGCTTGGCACGGTGGCACGTTCCGCTGTGCTGTCTGTTGCCCTTGTGCCAAGGTCTTGGCTGTGTCCCAAATGGCACCCTATTCCCTTTATAGTGCACTACCTCCGGCCAAGAGTATTGCACAATGTAGGGAATAGGCTGCCATTTGGGAGTCAACATCTAATTTCTGTCAGGGGGGTGACTGTCCCTGAGCATGGGACTGAACTAACGGGGAGATGGAAGCTTCTGCCATTGACTGATTCAAATCTTAGAGCAAGGCATCAGCTCTCTGGGCTCTGGGTCGTGGGTTCTGAAGCGGCAGCATCACGTTTATGAGGGATAGTTTGG
Source organism: Oncorhynchus mykiss (assembly GCF_013265735.2). NCBI lineage: Eukaryota > Metazoa > Chordata > Actinopteri > Salmoniformes > Salmonidae > Oncorhynchus > Oncorhynchus mykiss. Next base: position 9,972,063 of record NC_048568.1, on the reverse strand, counting down.
AAGCCTTAGTTTTTTATCTGTAATTTACAAATGTTTCATTATTCTGATATGTGGTAGCAAAGATGTTTTAAAAAAAACAAATATTTAATTAGGGATTGGCTGGCCTTGACATTTAATTTAAGGTTTTTCGATTAGAAAGAGCATAACAAATTAAACAGAACAGCTGAAACTTTGCTGCCAAGCTTCAGATGGGGGTATTACCACAGGAACAACAAAACAGGCGAAGAGGGTTAGCAAAACAGAAAAACCCCATCATTCTCCTCCTCCTTCCCTCCCACCCACCCAATGGTTTGTGACACACGACACATTTATTTTGGGCTTTTGGGGAAGAAGAGGAGACAGAGAGGGGGTGAAAAGAAGACAACAAGAAAACCACAAGGAGGCCTTTATTTCTGTCTCTCGATTGAACAAACAGGGTTTGCCCTGGAGTCCCCACTCTTCTGGGTGTGTCTAACCTCTCAGGGTTACAGGCCATGCAGGCAGCACTCTAATAAGCACCTCACACAAAAGACCCAGTAGGCCAGTGGGAGGAGGAGGAGAAGTGGAGGCGGAGGACGAGGGGAGAGAAGGGGAGGGGGATTGTGGGGGCAGATGCCAGACACCAACGAGAGCAGATGGGGCTTGATGAATCCTGAAAGGAAGGAATTGAAACCCGCTGAAGTTGCCAAGCGGCCAGCCACAATTATCACCGCGCTTTTGGGTTCATTGTCAATTATAGTGGCGGTTGAAGCGAGCGGCAGCTGTGGCAGATGGCGAGGTTCCAGATAGAAGAAGGGGGTGGACAAGAAGGGGAATTAGGAGTGGAGGGGGAGGTAGGGGGAGATGGGACTGGGGCCATTCCCTGGAGGCTATTTCTCTATCTCTCTACCTATTATCCCCCTCTGTCTGTCTGTCTTTGTCCCTCTCTCTCTCTCTCTCTCTCTCTCTCTCACACACACACAAACACACACACAAGATCCCTCTATCTAACTTTCCTTGGACTGCACACTCATCACTTGTCCACACTACAGGAAAACAAGACTGCCAATAGTCAGTACATGACGCGCATGACTTGCAGGGAATATTGAGGTGGAGAAATGGTGGATTACACCACACCTGAGCGTGCACATCTGCCTCCCTCAGTCCAAAAATTTCAAAAAGCACGTCTTGTTCTGAACATGAGAAGTTGCACAAAAGGATATGCTCAAGTACCAATAATGACACATGAAATGTAATATGGCACCCTATATTAGGCAATGTGGTGCCATTTGGGTCACATCAGTCTATTAATTCAGCATTGGAGAAGAAATCCAGCAGCAGGTATATTAAATCCATGCTCCTCCTTGTACTTTAGAATGGGAACAGGGCATTTGCCACAAAAGGCTATAGATTTAGTATAGATCGCCTCTGCACTCAGGCTGCAGTGTGAGAGATTGAGAAGAAGTTGGGAGATGACTCTTGGGCTAATTTTGTAATGCATTGATCTGGAATAAGATTGAAACAGCTGAGAAGATAATGTATAGAATAATTTGGGCTGGCTGGCTCTGAGCAAGGAGATAGACCTGGAGTAGGACTAGGGCCAACAGGATTTCTGGTCACAAGGAGTGCACAAAATAGGGACTGTGGCCATTAGGATTAGTAACTTTTTTTGGAAGAAGCCACAGTGTCTCGCATCCACTGTGAAATTTGGTGGAGTATCTGTGATGATCTGGGGGTGCTTCAGCAAGGCTGGAATTGGGCAGATTTGTCTTTGTGAAGGACGCATGTGTCACGCCCTGACCTTAGAGAGCTTTTTATGTCTCTATTTTGGTTTGGTCAGGGTGTGATTTGGGTGGGCATTCTATGTTCAGTTTCTATGTTTTGTATTTCTTTGTTTGGCCGGGTATGGTTCTCAATCAGGGACAGCTATCGTTTCTCTGATTGGGAACCATACTTAGGTAGCCTTTTCCCACCTGGTTTTTGTGGGTAGTTATTTTCTGTTTAGTGTTTTCTGCAACTGAAATAACTGTTCGTTGTCTTTTTTCCCTTTGTTATTTTGTTCTAGTGCTCAGTGTTAATAAAAATCATGAACACTTACCACGCTGCGCTTTGGTCCGATCCTTCTTCATCAGACGACCGTTACAGCATGAATCAACCCACGTACAAGGTTGTCCTGGAAGAAAACGTTCTTCCTTCTGCTCTGACAATGTTCCCCAACTCTGAGGAATGATTTTTCCAGCAGAACAATGCTCCGTGGAGGATCACCAGATCAAGATCCTGTCATGGCCAGCCCAATCTCCAGACCTGAACCCCATTGAAAACCTCTGGAATGTGATCAAGAGGAAGATGGATGGTTACAAGCCATCAAACAAAGCTGAGCTGTTTCAATTTTTGCGCCTGTAGTGGCATAAAGTCACCTGACATCAATGTGAAAGACTGGTGGAGAGCATGCCAAGACACATGAAAGCTGTGATTGTAAATCAGGGTTAATCCTCCAAATTTAGATTTCTGAACTCTTCCTAAGTTAAAACATTAGTATTGTGTTGTTTAAAAATGAATATGAACTTATTTTCTTTGCATTATTAGAGGTCTGACAGCACTGCATCTAGTTTGTTATTTTTACCAATTGTCATTTTCTGCAAATAAATGCTCTAAATGACAATATTCTTATTTGGAATTAGGGAGAAATGTTGTCAGTAGTTTATAAAATAAAGCAACATTTTTAACTTTACCCAAACACATACCTACAAATAGTAAAACCAGAGAAACTGGTCATTTTGCAGTGGTCTCTTAATTTTTTCCAGAGCTGTGTGTGCGTATATATATATATATATATATATATATATATATATATATATATATATATATATATATATATATATATATATGCAGTGTCAGTCAAATATTTGGACACACCTACTCATTCTTTATTTTTACTATTTTCTACATTGTAGAATAATACTGAAGACATCAAAACTACGAAATAACACATATGGAATCATATAGTAACTAAAACAGTGTTAAACAAATAAAAATATATTTAATGTTTTAGATTCTTCAAAGAAGCCACACTTTGATGATGACAACTTTGCACACTGTTGGCATTCTCTCAACCAGCTTCATAAGGATTGTTTTTCCAACAGTCTTGAAGAAGTTCCCACATATGCTGAGCACTAGTTGGCTGCTTTTCCTTCACTCTGCGGTCCAACTCATCCCAAACCATCTCAATTGGAATGAGATCGGGTGATTGTGGAGGCCAGGTCATCTGATGCAGCACTCCATCACTCTCCTTCTTTGCCAAATAGCCCATACATAACCTGGAGATGTGTTTTGGGTCATTGTCCTGTTGAAAAAAAATTATAGTCCCACTAAGGCCAAACCAGATGGAATGGCGTATCGGTACAGTATGCTGTGGTAGCCAGGCTGGTTAAATGTGCCTTGAAATCTAAATAAATCACAGACAATGTCACCAGCAAGCACCCCCACACCATCACGCCTCCTCCTCCATGCTTCACTGTGGGAACCACACATGCGGAGATCATCCGTTCACCTACTCTGAGTCTCACAGAGACACAGTGGTTGGAACCAAAAAACTTGGACTCATCAGACCAAAGGATAGATTTCCACCGGACTAATGTCCATTGCTCGTGTTTCTTGGCCCAAGCAAGTCTCTTCTTCCTATTGGTGTCCTTAAGTAGTGGTTTCCTTGCAGAAATTTTACCTGATTCACGCAGTCTCTGAACAGTTGATGTTGAGATGTGTCTGTTATTTGAACTTGTGACGCATTTATTTGGGCTGCAATTTCTGAGGCTGGTAACTCTAATGAACTTATCCTCTGCAGCAGAGTTAACTCTGGGTCTTCCTTTCCTGTGATGGTCCTCATGAGAGCCAGTGTCAACACAGCGTTTGACGGTTTTTGCAACAGCACTTAAAGAAGCACTCAAAGTTCTTTACATTTTCCGCATTGACTAACCTTCTTGTGATTGACTGTCCTTTCTCTTTGCTTATTTGAGCTGTTGCCATAATATGGACTTGGTCTTTTACCAAATAGGGATTTCATCTTTATACCATCACTACCTTGTCACAACACAACTGATTGGCTTAAATGAAATTCCACAAATTAAGTTTTAACACTTTTTAGGATACTACATGATTCCATATGTGTTATTTGATATTTTTGATGTCTTCACTGTTATTCTACAATGTAGATGTCACGACTTCTTCGCAGTTCTGCGTCGCCGGTTTACTAGCCGCTACCGATCCCTTTTTCCTTTTCTGGTTGTTTTGTCTGTGTTCCTTTTCACACCTGGTTTCAATTGCTTTTATTTCTGTGTGTATATAGGGCACCTGTTGCCTGCCTTAATTCGTGCAGGATTAAGCTTGTGTGTATTTGCGCTCGATTATCTATGCTGTTTATTGTTTTTGCTATTACATATGTGTATGTAGTGTCGGAACTGTGGTTGTTCCTCCGTGTATTGACACGAGTTTCCGTTCCTTCGAGAGCGTAGTTTTGGATTTTCATCTGTGCCAATTTTGTATTGGTGGACTATGTGTGTGTGTATATATATATATATATATATATTAAACACGCTTCTCAGAAATCCCTGCTTTCCTGCGCCTGACTCCTACACCTCTCACCGAGACGCACCTTATCACAGTAGAAAATAGTACAAATAAAGAAAAGCCCTTGAATGAGTAGGTGTGGCAAACTTTTGACTGGGACTATATATTTAGAAAACACATATACATATACAGTGCCTTCGGAAAGTACTCAGACCACTTGAATTTTCCACATTTTGTTACATTACAGCCTTATTCTAAAATTGATTAAAACAATAATTTTCCTCATTAATCTACACAAAATACCCCATAATTACAAAGTAAAAACAGGTTTTTAGACATTTTTGCTAATTTATTACAAATAAATAACTTAATACATTTACATAACTATTCAGACCCTTTAACCAATACTTTGTTGAAGTACATTTGGCAGCAATTACAGCCTCATGTTTTCTTGGTTATAACTCTACAAGCTTGGCAAACCTGTATTTGGGGAGTTTTCCCATTTTTATCTGCAGATAAGCTCTGTCAGGCTCTGTCAGATTGGATGGGAGCGTTGCTGCACAAATATTTTCAGGTGTCTTCAGAGATGTTCAATTGGGTTCAAGTTCGGGCGTTGGCTGGGCCACTCAAGGACATTAATAGACTTGTCCAGAAGTAACTCCTCCTCCTTGTCTTGGCTGTGTGCTATGGGTCGTTGTCCTGTTTTTAGGTGAACCTTCACCCCGGTCTGAGGTTCTGAGCACTCTGAAGCAGGTTTTCATCAAGGATCTCTCTGTACTTTGCTCCGCTCATCTTTCTCTTGTTCCTGATTAGTCTCCCAGTCCCTGCCGCTGAAAAACACCCCCACAGCATGATGGTTGCCAATTTCAAGTCTATCTGAACTAATATCGTCAATATTGTGATTTCAGAATGAAAGTTAACTGGCTAGATCATCATGTTTGTGACATTATGTTACCTATCCCCAGTTAGATAATGTGTTTTCACTTGTCACATCTAATCTATGCTTTTTAAGTTCTCCCTGTGCTTGGCACCGGTACACTGGCTCGTGAGCTGGCTGCTTGTTCTATAAGTTGGCAATCTGATCAAAACAGTGGCAGCATGTGCAGCAGTGGTGATTCTGCTTTTTTACAATCGCAAAAATGAAATAGGTGTATTTATGCTGTTGTTCAAATAACAGATAATAATAATAATAATAATAAATGCCATTTAACAGACTCTTATCTAAAGAGACTTACGTGTGCATTTATTTTACTATCGCGTTATATATCTTCCCAAAGAAACTACTGGTAGTTTGAAAACTTGTCATAATATTTCTGTCATGCTACTTTATTGACAATATGACAGCTCTGGGGGGACTGTGGTGCCATTTTGATGGACCCTGGCCAAATGTGGAGTGCCATTTGTGACATATACTGAGTCTCTCACATTTCCTTACCTCACTCCCCCTCTACAGGCCAATGTGAACCATCAAACTTACAAGTCATCTGTCATGGTCTAAATTGAGAGATGAGTGAATATGTGTACAGAGGGGCAGGGAGAGTGTTTGTGTGTGTGTGTGTGTGTGCGCGCGCGCGTTTGTGTGTGTGTTGGCTATGCGTGCGTTTGTGTGCATGTGTGTGTGTGTGCTTGGAGTGCTTGGTTCTCCAGGCTGCTCCATGTTGACTGGGTTGCATGGTTGTGACCGTGCTGTCAGCGTAGCTAATCGCTATTGTTGGGAACGGTGGCCCCTGACCCCAGTAGTGATCCTTCACCCAGCAGATGGAGGGTTGACCCGCCTGGCAACCACACGCAAGCATGCACACAAACACTATACTATACCCTATCTCAAATACACACAATCCTCCCTGGTCAGGCAGCCATCAGCTGTATGGAAACGCAGGGAAAGCTCCCAAAGAAACACCATGACAAAGCAGTAGGAGGAGGATTGGCTGCTCACCACAATGCAGGGTTACAGGGCTCATTATGGAGGGAGGCTAGAATGGCTGGAGCTGAAGAGGGGAGAGGGGAGTCTGAAGAGAGGAGTCTGGAGCAGCATGACACATTCCCATCCACAGGCAGGAGGTTGGGGGGAGGAGGGGATGAGGGACTCAGCTGCTGGGTCTGGGGAGAGGAGGGGGTGGGGTGCGATGACCCCCTAAGTTTTAAACACACAGGCACGCATTTTGCGCAAAAACACACACATACACCCCTCCTCCAAGCAGATGTCACCACAGCTCAACCAGGGTTTTGATAAGCATTCAATCATTATCAAAGTTCACCATCCTGCTTCTACCCACATTGGGTGTCATTCTGTGTTTAATGGAAGAGTTTGCAATGTGTCATTCGGTTTTATCTGTTTTCATCTCCTTAATTAGGCTAAATCCCAGATTACCCCTTTAAATTCAGTTCATCAGTCTCTGTCTGGTGCCCACAAAAATACCCTCTCCCCATCTCCTATCTCTGTGCTAGACCTGGGTACAAATACTATTGCTCTAGTCTGCCTGGAGTGGCAGATGTGTATGTGGGTGTGAGTATTCTATTGGTTTCATTGTGCCATGCAAGCTAAATCAAGCATTTGTATTTGAACCCAGGTCTGCTCTGTGCTGCCTGAATTTAGCTGTTAACATCCTTTAATGAGAGCCTAATGTATTTAATTGTATGCACAGGACTGTTAAGGAAAGTCAACATGCAATCTGGCAGTGTGCTTTCAAATTAATTACAGTGAGCTGGGTGTATTTCATTAAACCTGTTACAAAAGGAGGATTCAACAGGCTTAGATCTAATCCCAACTGTTGTTTTGTTGTAGCAACATACTATTTATTACGCTATGGACGCTCTATCGAGCAACGGTATGTACACTCACAGTTACGTGATTAGATGAGAGATTTGTACAATCAGGCACAATAACAGACTATGGTCTGGGCACAGATGATTATCACTGGTTATAACCCAAATGGCAATCTATATGCTATATAGGGCACCGTATACCCTATATAGTGTACCCTGGTCAAAAGTTGGGCACTATGTAGGAAATGGGGTGCCTGCACCTAGGATGCCATTTGGGGCACAGCCCCTTTCACAGGCGATGTGCAGTCATAAACAACTTCCTTTAGCCAGAAATTGTGTGCAAAAGTCAAACATACTGTTGAGGGATTGCCCATTACCCCCAGCAGAGGCTTGTCTAGCAAGTTGGAATCTGCACTTCAAATCCACATCAAAATCTGTTAGAAAATGCAGAGAAAACAAATAGAGACAGACAGACAAACAGGCAGACAAGCAGATGGCATGTCTGCACTTCTGTATGTCTCCCTGCTCCCCCCTCTGGTGTCCCAACATGGTACAATTTGAAGTAAACAGCTACCAACCACCCTCCACCCTTCATACTGTATGCAGCTCATAGTTGTAATGAATTACACCCTAGACCCACTTAAATTTGCATACCGTCCCAATAGATCCACAGACGATGCAATCGCCATCGCACTGCACACTGCCCTATCCCATCTGGACAAGAGGAATACCTATGTAAGAATGCTGTTCATTATAGTACCCTCCAAGCACATCAATAAGCTTGGAGCCCTGGGTCTGAACCCTGCCCTGTGAAACTGGGTCCTGGACTTCCTGACGGGCTACCCCCAGGTGGTGAAGGTAGAAAATAACACCTCCACTATGCTGATCCTCAAAACAGGGGCCCCACAAGGTGCATGCACAGTCCCCTCCTGTACTCCCTGTTCAACCATGACTGCATGGCCACGCACGCCTCCAACTCAATTGTCATGTTTGCAGATGTCACAAGAGTAGTAGGCCTGGTTACAAAGCAATGATGAGACAGAGTACAGGGAGGAGGTGAGGACCCTGGCGGAGTGGTGCCAGGAAAATAACATCTCTCTCAACTTCAAAAAAATGGGTTAGGGTTAAGGAGCTGATCGTGTACCTCAGGAGACAGCTGAGGGAGCACGCCCCCATCCACATCGACGGGACTGCAGCTGAGAAGGTGAAAAGCTTCAAGTTACTCAGCGTAAACATTACTGACAATCTGAATTGGTCCACCCACACAGAGAGTCTGCTGAAGAAGGTGCAACAGCGCTTTTTTAACTTCAGGAGGCTGAAGAAATTTGGCATGGCCCCTAAGACCCTCCAAACTTTTACAGTTACACCATTGAGAGTATCCTGTCAGGCTGTATCACTGCCTGGTATGGCATCAGCACCGCCCGCAACCTCAGGGCTCTCCAGAGGGTAGTGTGGTCTACCCAAAACATCACAATGCCTGCCCTCCAGGACACCTACAGTCCCCGATATCACAGGAGTGCCAAAAAGATCATCAAGGACATCAACCACCAGAGCCACGGCCTGTTCACCCCGCTATCATCCAGAAGGCGAGGTCAGTGCAGGTGCATCAAAGCTGGGACAGAGATACTGAAAATCGCCTTCTATTTCAAAGCCATCAGACTGTTAAACAGCCATCACTAGCCGGCCTCCATCCAGTACTCTGCCCTGAACTTAGTCATTGTCACTAGCCGACTACCACCCAGTTACTCGAACCTCCACCTTAGAGGCTGCTGCCCTATGTACATTTGAAGTCGGAAGATTACATACACTTAGGTTGGAGTCATTAAAACTTGTTTTTCAACCACTCCACAAATTTCTTGTTAACAAATTATAGTTTTGGCAAGTCGGTTAGGGCATCTACTTTGTGCATGACACAAGTATTTTTCCCAACAATTGTTTACAGGCAGATTATTTCCTTATAACTCACTGTATAACAATTCCAGTGGGTCAGAAGTGTACATACACTAAGTTGACTGTGCCTTTAAACAGCTTGGAAAATTCCAGAAAATGATGTCATGGCTTTAGAAGCTTCTGATAGCCTAATTGAAATCATTTGAGTCAATTGGAGGTGTACCTGTGGATGTATTTCAAGGCCTACCTTCAAACTCAGTGCCTCTTTGCTTGATATCATGGGGAAATCAAAAGAAATCAGCCAAGACCTCAGAAAAACAATTGTAGACCTCCACAAGTCTGGTTCATCCTTGGGAGCAATTTCCATACGCCTGAAGGTACCACGTTCATCTGTGCAAGCAATAGTACGCAAGTATAAACACCATGGAACCACGCAGCGGTCATAACGCTCAAGAAGGAGATGCGTACTGTCTCCTAGAGATGATCGTTCTTTGGTGTGAAAAGTGCAAATCAATCCCAGAACAACATCAAAGGACCTTGTGAAGATGCTGGAGGAAACAACAGGTACAAAAGTATGTATATCCACAGTAAAACAAGTTCTATATCGACATAACTTGAAAGGCCGCTCAGCAAGGAAGAAGCCACTGCTCCAAAATAGCCATAAAAATGCCAGACTACAGTTTGCAACTGCACATGGGAACAAAGATTGTAATTTTTGGAGAAATGTCTGATGAAACAAAAAAATAACTGTTTGGCCATAATGACCAACATTATGTTTGAAGGAAAAAGGGGAAGGCTTGCAAGCCGAAGAACACCATCCCAACCATGAAGCACTGGGGTGGCAGCATCATGTTGTGGGGGTACTTGCTGCAGGAGGGACGAGTGCACTTCACAAAATAGATGGCATCATGAGGTAGGAAAATGATGTTGATATATTGAAGCAACATCTCAAGACATCAGTCAGGAAATTAAAGCTTGGTCACAAATGGGTCTTCCAAATGACCAATGACCCGAAGCATACTTCCAATGTTGTGGAAAAATGGCTTAAGGACAACAAAGTCAAGGTATTGGAGTGGCCATCACAAAGCCCTGACCTCAATTCTATAGAACATTTGTGGGCAGAACTGAAAAAGTGTGTGCGAGCAAGGAGGTCTACAAACCTGACTCAGTCACACCAGCTCTGTCAGGAGGAATGGGCCAAAATTCACCCAACTTATTGTGGGAAGCTTGTGGAAGACTACTCGAAACGTTTGACCCAATTTAAACAATGGAAAGGCAATTCTACCAAATACTAATTGAGTGTATGTAAACTTCTGACCAACTGGGAATGTGATGAAAGAAATAAAGCTGAAGTAAATCATTCTCTCTACTATTATTCTGACATTTCACATTCTTAAAGTAAAGTGGTAATCCTAACTGACCTAAGACATTGAATTTTTACTTGGATTAAATGACAGGAATTGTGAAAATTGTGAGTTTAAATGTATTTGGCTAAGGTGTATGTAAACTTCCGACTTTAACTATACATAGACATGGAATCACTGGTCACTTTAACAATGTTTACATACTGTTTTATTTGTGTATTGTTGTGAATTGTTAGGTAATACTGTGCTATTGGAACTAGGAACACAAGCATTTTGTTACATCCGCAATACATCTGATAAATATGTGTATGTAACCAATAACATTTTAAAAAATTTGAATTATGAATGAGAAAGATGCCTTTCTTTTTCTTTCTTCCATTCTTTATTTTTTCCCTATTCCCCTCATCACTTCTCTCACTCCATCAATCTCTGTCTCTATCTCCATTGTTTCTATTCCCTCATTATTTCCTCCCACTCCTTCTCAGTCTCTCATCTTTCTTTTTTCTCTATTTCTCACTCTTTCCCCCAATCTCTCTCCCCCACACACACACCCTCTCTCTCTCTCTTTTTCACGCTCTCTCTCTCTCATAAAAGCGAGTCTCCTTATGGTGCTCTCTCATACCTGCTTTCAGTCTCTGCAGTGGTCCTGATCTGAAGACTTATCTGCTTAAGAAGTCTTCTTGGTGGAATGCAATCCCATACAGCTTATGGGCAGATAGAGCAGGATTCCTGTTGGCCAAGAGTTAATTGCCTAGATAAGGACTTTCTCCTCGACATATCGATTTGGCTCAGTCTGTACAACTACGGTTCAAATTCACAATGGAGGCCAAAAAGCTCACCCCATAGTGTATGCTGAAAAAGTGTTTTGCTATTGCTGTTACTTCTTATAAAACAGAATGATTTTTCTGACTGTATACAATGTAGGACAGAGCACATTCTCAAGTTAAAGGCAACAAATTGTGACAGTACTTGACTTGCATTAATGTCAATGAAATACTTTTGCTCAAAAATATAGTTACATGCATGGGTGACTAAAAGAGTAAACATGACGTTATGGTGGGATAGTAATTTAATTTCTCTACTGTAACTAACTCCAATGTTGTTTTAGAGAATTTGGCAGTACGTCCAACCGGCCTCACAACAGCAGACCACTTCTAACCACTCCAGCCCAGGACCTCCACATCCGGCTTTTTCACCTGCGGGATTGTCTGAAACCAGCCACCTGGACAGCTGATGTGGTTTTGCACAACCAAAGAATTTCTGAAAAAACTGTACGAAACCATCTCAGGGAAGCTCATCTGCGTGCTCGTCGTCCTCACCAGTGTCTTGACCTGTCTGCAGTTCGCCGTCCTAACTGACTTCAGTGGGCAAATGCTCACTTTCGATGGACACAGTCACACTAGAGAAGTGTGCTCTTCATGGATGAATCTCGGTTTCACCTGCAGATGGCAGGTGTGTTGTGTGGGCAAGCCATTTGATGATGTCACCGTTGTGGGCAGAGTGCCCAATGGTGGCGGTCGGGTTATGGTATGGGCAGGCACAAGCTAGGACATCGAACACAATTGCATTTTATCAATGGCAATTTGAATGAACAGGAAATCCGTCACAAGATCATGAGGCCCTTTGTCATGGTATTCATCCGCCGCCATCACATCAAATTTCAGCATGATAATGCACGGCACCATGTCTCAAGTATCTGTGCACAATTCCTGGAAGCTGAAAATGTCCCAGTTCTTCCAGGCCTGCATACTCAGACATTTCACGCATTGAGCCTGTTTGGAATGCTCTGTATCTACATGTACGACAGCGTGTTCCAGTTCCCACCAATATCCAGCAACTTTGCACAGCCTTTGAAGAAGAGTGGAACAACATTCCACAGGCCACAATCAACAGCCTGATCAACTCTATGTGAAGAAGATGTGTGATGAGGCATATACTGGTCACACCAAATGCAGACTTGTTTTCTGATCCACACCCCTACATTTTTTTAAGGTATCTGTGACCAACAGATGTGAAGTCCATAGATTAGGGCCTAATCAATTTATTTCAGTTGACTGATTTCCTTTTATGAACTGTAATTCTGTAAAATTGTTGCATTTATTACTTTGTTCAGTGTAGATTCTGCCATTGAGGACTTGTTTTGTTTCACTTTCTGGATCAAGTCTTGTAATTAGTTATAATCAACAGAATCTGCCCATTAAGTAATTTGCCTCCTTTTGGTTCTCCTGTTGTCAAGACAGCTCAGTACTGCTGGGCCTATTCCCCCCATCTCTCTCTCTCCACCTATGGAATTTACATTTGGTCAATTAGGAGGCACTCTTATCCAGAGCAACTAGGGTTAAGTGCCTTGCTCAAGGCACATCTAAAGATTTTTCACCTAGCCAAGTCAGGGATTCAAACCAGCAACCTTTCGATTTGGTTACTTAACCGCTAGGCTACCCGCCACCCACCAACTTTAATGCAGGTCAACTTCAATCCGTTTTACCTCATTTCTACAAGCATGTCACATGTGCAACCATAGAAAAAAAACTCTAGACCACCTTTAATCCACACACAGAGACACATACACAGCTCTCCCTCTCCCTGGGCATGTAGCCTAGTGGTTAGAGTGTTGGGCCAGTGAGCAGAAGGTTGCTGGATCAAATCCCTGAGATGACAAGGTAAAAATCAGTCATTCTGCCCTTAAGCCAAGCAGTTAAACCACTTTTCCCTGGGTGCAGAAGACATGGATGTTGATTAAGGCAGCCCCCTGCACCTCTCTGATTCAGAGTGATTGGGTTAAAATAGGAAGACACATTTCAATTGAATATATTCAGTTGGACAAGTGACTAGGTATCAACTTTTCCCCCATCTGGCAAATCTGATTACAGTTCTATCCTAATGTTTCCTGCTTACAAGTGAAAACTAAAGCAGGAAGAACCAGTGACTCGCTCAATTCAGATGATGTGGTTGCTACGCTACAGGACTGTTTTATAGCACAGACTGGAAAATGATCAGGGATTTATCAAATGGCATTGAGGAGTATACCACTTCAGTCACCAGCTTCATCAATAAGTGAATCAACGACAATGTCCCCACAGTGACTGTACATACAGTTGAAGTCGTATCTATATCCACAGTAAAACGATGAAACAAAAATAGAGCCGAAGAACACCATCCCAACCGTGAAGCACGGGGGTGGCAGCATCATGTTGTGGGTGTGCTTAGCTGGTGCACTTCACAAAATAGATGGTATCATGAGGTAGGAAAATTATGAGGATATATTGAAGCAACATCTCAAGACATCCGTCAGGAAATTATAGCTTGGTTGCAAATGGGTCTTCCAACTGGACAATGACCCCAAGCATAGTTCCAAAGTTGTGGCAAAATGGCTTAATTAAGGACAACAAAGTCAAGGTATTGGTGTGAGCATCACAAAGCCCTGACCTAATCCCATAGAAAATGTGTGGGCAGAACTGGCTCTGACACCAGCTCTGTCAGGAGGAATGGGCCAAAATTCACCCAACTTATTGTGGGAAGCTTGTGGAAGGCTACCCGAAACGTTTGACCCAAGTTCAACAATGTAAAGGCAATGCTACCAAATACTAATTGAGTGTATGTTAACTTCTGACCCACTGGGAATGTGATGAAAGAAATAAAAGCTGAAATAAATCATTCTTTACTATTATTCTGACATTTCACATTCTTAAAATGAAGTGGTGATCCTAACTGACCTAAGACCGGGAATTTTAACTAGGCTTAGATGTCAGGAATTGTGAAAAATTGAGTTTAAATGTATTTGGCTAAGGTGTATGTAAACTTGCGACTTCAACTGTACATTTCCCAACCAGAAGCCTTCATTAGAGGCAACATCCGCACCAAGCTAGAGCAGTCACTTTCAGGGAAAGGACACTAATCCGGGCTCTGAGAAGACATCCCGCTATGCCCTCAGACGAACCATCAAACAGGTAAAGCCTCAATACAGCACTAAGATTGAATCCTACTACACTGGCTCTGATGTCCCTTGGATGTGGCAGGGCATGAAAACTGTTACGGACTACAAAGGGAAACCCAGTGATGAGAGCCTACCAGACGAGCTAAATGCCTTTTATGCTCTTTTCGAGGCAAGCAACACTGAAGCATGCATGATGAGAGCACCAGCTGTTCCGGACAACTATTTGATAACACTCTCCTTAGCCGATGTGAGCAAGACCTTTAAACAGGTCAACATTCACAAAGCCGCATGGCCAGACGGATAACCTGGACGTCTTATCAAAGCATACGCGGACCAACTGGCAAGTGTCTTCACTGACATTTTCAACCTCTCCTTGTCCGAGTCTGTAATACCTACATGTTTCAAACAGACCACCATAGTCCCTCTGCCCAAAAAAGCAAAGGTAACCTGCCTAAATGATTTTAGCCCGGCAGCACTCACACCGGTAGCCATGCAGTGCTTTGAAAGTCTGGTCATTGCTCACATCAACACCATTATGCTGGAAACCCTAGACCCACTCCAATTCGCAAGCACGACTCCAACACCATCATTAAGTTTGCTGACGACACAACAATGGTAGGCATGATCACCAACAACGATGAGACAGCCAAAAGGAGCAGGTCAGAGACCTGGAAGTATGGTGCCAGGACAACAACCTCACCCACACTGTGAGCAAGACAAACGAGCTGATAGTGGACTATAGGAAAATTAGGGTCGAACGTGTCCTCATTAACATTGACGGGGCTGAAGTGGAGCAGGTTGAGAGTTTCAAGTTCCTTGTTGTCCATATCACCAACAAACTATCATCTGCGCGTAAAATGCTACAGAGGGTAGTGTGTATGGCCCAGTACATCACTGGGGCCAAGCTTCCTGACATCCAGGACCTATATACTAAGTGGTGTCAGAGGAAGGCCCAAAAAAGAAAAAGACAATCATTTTGCACACCCAATTTTTCAGTTTATGATTTGTTAAAAAAGTTTGAAATATCCAATAAATGTCGTTCCACTTCATGATTGTGTCCCACTTGTTGTTGATTCTTCACAAAAAAATACAGTTTTATATCTTTATGTTTAAAGCCTGAAATGTGGCAAAAGGTCGCAAAGTTCAAGGGGGCCGAATACTTTCGCAAGGCACTGTAGCTGCTCAGATAGCAGATGTTAAAAGTTGGTGAGGGAGATAAAAGTCTCCAACTTCAGCGATTTTTGCAATTCTTTCCAGTCACAGGCAGCAGAGAACTGGAAGGAAAGGCGGCCAAATGAGATGTTGGCTTTAGAGGTGATCAGTGAGATACACCTGCTGGAGCGCGTGCTACGGGTGGGTGTTGCCATCGTGACCAGTGAACTGAGATAAGGCGGAGCTTTACCTAGCATGGACTTGTAGATGACCTGGAGCCAGTGGGTCTGGCGACGAATATGTAGCGAGGACCAGCCGACTAGAGCACACAGGTTGCAGTGGTGGGTGGTATAAGGTGCTTTAGTAACAAAACGGATGGCACTGTGATAAATGCATCCAGTTTGCTGGGTAGAGTATTGGAAGCTATTTTGGAGATGACATCACCGAAGTCGAGGATCGGTAGGATAGTCAGTTTTACTAGGGTAAGTTTGGCGGCGTGAGTGAAGGAGGCTTTGTTGCGGAATAGAAAGCCGACTCTAGATTTGATTTTAGATTGGAGATGTTTGATATGAGTCTGGAAGGAGAGTTTACAGTCTAGCCAGACACCTAGGTACTTATAGATGTCCAAATATTATAGGTCGGAACCATCCAGGGTGGTGATGCTAGTCGGGCGTGCGGGTGCAGGCAGCGAACGGTTGAAAAGCATGCATTTGGTTTTACTAGCGTTTAAGAGCAGTTGGAGGCCACGGAAGGAGTGTTGTATGGCATTGAAGCTCGTTTGGAGGTTAGATAGCACAGTGTCCAAGGAAGGGCCAGACGTATGCAGAATGGTGTCGTCTGCGTAGAGGTGGATCAGGGAATCGCCAGCAGCAAGAGCAACATCATTGGTATATACAGAGAAAAGTGTCGGCCCGAGAATTGAACCTGTGGCACCCCCATAGAGACTGCCAGAGGACCGGACAACATGCCCTCCGATTTGACACACTGAACTCTGTCTGCAAAGTAGTTGGTGAACCAGGCAAGGCAGTCATTAGAAAAACCGAGGCTACTGAGTCTGCCGATAAGAATATGGTGATTGACAAAGTCGAAAGCCTTGGCCAGGTCGATGAAGACGGCTGCACAGTACTGTCTTTTATCGATGGCGGTTATGATATCGTTTAGTACCTTGAGCGTGGCTGATGTGCACCCGTGACCGGCTCGGAAACCAGATTGCACAGCAGAGTAGGTACGGTGGGATTCGAGATGGTCAGTGATCTGTTTGTTGACTAGGCTTTCGAAGACCTTAGATAGGCAGGGCAGGATGGATATAGGTCTGTAACAGTTTGGGTCAAGTGTATCTCCCCCTTTGAAGAGGGGGATGACTGCGGCAGCTTTCCAATCCTTGGGGATCTCAGACGATATGAAAGAGAGATTGAACAGGCTGGGAATAGGGCTTGCGACAATGGCGGCAGATAGTTTCAGAAATAGAGGGTCCAGATTGTCAAGATCAGCTGATTGTCAAGACCAGTTTATTGCCTGCAATGACATTAAGCTCAGTCAAATGATGTTGTGACACACCGCCCCAGACCATGACGGACCCTCCACCTCCAAATCGATCCCGCTCCAGAGTACAGGTCTAGTGTAACTCTCATTCCTTCGATGATAAACCGACCATCACCCCTGGTGAGACAAAACCGTGACTCGTCAGAGAAGAGCACTTTTTACCAGTCCTGTCTGGTCTAGCAACGGTGGGTTTGTGCCCATAGGTGACGTTGTTGCCGATGATTTCTGGTGAGGACCTGCCTTACAACAGGCCTACAAGCCCTCAGTCCAGCTTCTCTCAGCCTATTGCGGAGAGTCTGAGCACTGATGAATGGATTGTGCGTTTCTGGTGTAACTCGGGTAGTTGTTGTTGCCATCCTGTACCTGTCCCGCAGGTGTGATGTTCGGATGTACCGATCCTGTGTAGGTGTTGTTACACCTGGTCTGCCACTGTGATGACGATCAGCTGTCCATCCTGTCTAGCTGTAGCGCTGTCTTAGGCTTCTCACAGTACAGACATTGCAATTTATTGCTCTGGCCACATCTGCAGTCCTCATGCCTCCTTGCAGCTTGCCTAAGGCACGTTCACGCAGATGAGCAGGGACCCTGGGCATCTTTCTTTTAGTGTTTTTCAGAGTCAGTAGAAAGGCCTCTTTATGTCCTAAGTTTTCATAACTGTGACCTTAATTGCCTACCGTCTGTAAGCTGTTAGTGTCTTAACGACCATTCCACAGGTGCATGTTAATTAATTGTTTATGGTTCATTGAACAAGCGTCGGAAACAGTGTTTAAACCCTTTACAATGAATATCTGTGACATTATTTTGATTTTTACGAATTATCTTTGAAAGACAGGGTCCTGAAAAAGGGACGTTTCTTTTTTTGCTGAGTTTATATATATGTGTTTTTTAACTTCAGTTTATTTTGTAAATATTTTCTTAACTCTATTTCTTGAACTGCATTGTTGGTTAAGGGCCTGTAAGTAAGCATATGATGTTAAGGTCTACACCTGTTTTATTCAGCGTGTGTGACAAATACAATTTGATTAGATTTGAATTTCAACAAAGCAAACACTTCAACAATAGCGACTTGGCTTGGCTGACACAAGAGAGGGTAGATGCCAAGTTGATGTCGCGGTAGATGCCAAGTTGAACACAACCTCACAAGAAACTATGAAATTGTATAAGAAACGATGGTATGGTAAAGCATGTCGCCCTTGTTTCTCTACCCGTGAAATTGCATTCTTGGTGCTTGGTGCATTCTGGCCTGGGGCGTAGCAGTAGCACTGTGAGAGAAATTGCACCCAATTCCCCATGGGCCCTGGTCAAAAGTGGTGCCCTGATGCAGAATTAGAAGCCCTGTAAAGTCCTTTGCTTCTTAACCTGATTGTCAGCCCTATGCACACTGTCAGACACAGAGATGTTCATTAAAGAACCCAGTGGGACTACTGATAAACAACAGACAGCTGCAGCATGTTCTCTGCAAACAGAAGATGTGCGTGAAATGCAAACATATCCATGTGAAAGAGACAGCCGCCCAAGCACTTAAAATAAAGTGCTATCTAGAATCTAAATGGTTATTCGACTGCCCCCATCGGCGAATCCTTTGGAGAACAATTTTTGGTTCCAGGTAGAATCATTTTGGTTCCAGGTAGAACCCTTTTCACATAAGGTTCTACATAGAACACAAAAGGGTTCCAGCTGGAACCAAACAGGGTTCCATGTCAAGACATGATTTTTAAAAATGGTTTAGACATGATTTAGAAAGAAACACACACCTGTCTATAAAATGTCCCACAGTTGATGTCAGAGCAGAAACTATACCATGAAGTCCAAGGAAGTGTATGTAGATTCCCGAGATAGAATTTGTCAATTACAGGTAATTGGATATAAAAAAGGACATTAGGACTGAGTCAGCTTTCACAATGATCATGATTCAATTTGTATATACTGTGCATTCGGAAAGTATTTGGACAGCTTGACTTTTCCACATTTTGTTAAGGTACATCCTTATTCTAAAATGTATTACCTTGTTTTTTCCCCTCATCTATCTACACACAATACCCCATAATGACAAATCAAAACCAGGTTTTTAGAAATGTTTGCTAATATACGTATAAAGAAAACAGAAATAGGACATTTGCATAAGTATTAAGACACTTTACTCAGTACTATGTTGAAACACATTTGGCAGCGATTAGTGCATCGCATTCCTTTATTTGGGGAGTTTCTCCTATTGTTCTCTGCAGATGCACTCAAGCTCTGTCAGGTTGGATTTGGAGCGTTGCTGCACAGCTAATTTCAGGTCTCTTCAGAGATATTCGATCAGGTTCAAGTTCGGGCTCTGGCTGGGCAACTCAAGGACATTCAGAGACTTGTCCCGAAGCCACTCCTGTGTTGTCTTGGATGTGTGCTTAATATAATTGTCCAGTTGGAATGTAAACCTTCGCCCCAGTCTGAGGTCCTGAGCGCTCTGGAGCAGGTTTTCATCCGTTCATGCTCCGTTCATCTCCCTCGTTCCTGACTAATCTCCCAGTCCCTGACACTGAAAAACATCCCCATAGCATGTTGCCACCACCATGCTTAACCGTAGGGTTGGGTGCAGGTTTCTTCCAGATGAGACGCATGGTATTCAGGCCAAAGAGTTTCTTCTTGGTTTCATCAGACCAGATAATCTTTTTTCTTTAGTCTTTAAGTGCCTTTTGGCAAAATCCAAGCGGACTGTCATGAGTCTTTTATAGAGGAGTGGCTTATGTCTGGACAACTCTACAATAGAGCATTGATTGGTGGAGTGCTGCAGATACAGTTGTCATTCGGGAAGGTTCTCCCATCTCCACAGAGGAACTCTGGAGCTCTGTCAGAGTGACCATCAGGTTCTTGGTCACATCCCTGACCAAGGCCCCTCTCCCCCGATTGCTCAATTTGGCTGGATGGCCAGCTCTAGGAAGATTCTTGGTGGTTCCAAACTTCTTCCATTTAAGAATGATGGAGGCCACTATGTTCTTGTGGACCTTCAATGCTGCAGACATGTTTTGGTACCCTTCCCCAGATCTGTGCCTCGACCAAATCCTGTCTCGGAGCTCTACGGACAATTATTTCGACCTCATGGCTTGGTTTTTGCTCTGACATGCACTGTCAACTGTGGGACCTTATATAGACAAGTGTGTGCCTTTCCAAATCATGTCTAATCACTTGAAGTTATAGAAACATCTCAAGGATAATCAATGGCAACAGGATGCACCTGAGCTCAATTTTGAGTCTCATAGCAAAGGGTGAAGGGTGAATACTTGTAAATAAGATATTTCTGTTCTCTATTTTTAATAAATGTGCAACATTTCTAAAAACCTGTTTTCAATTTGTCATTATGGGGTATTCCGTGTAGATTGTTGAGGATTTGTTTTAATTTTATCAATTTTAGAATAAGGCTGTAACGTAACAAAATGTGGAAAAGTCAAGGGGTCTGAATACTTTCCGAAGGCACGGTATATGCATAAAGTATTCCTATTATTCCACACTTTGTTGTGTTACAGCCTGAATTCAACATTGATTACATAACTTTTTTTTCTCATCCATCTAAAAACAATTCCCCATAACGAAGTGAAAATGAAAAATTTTGAAATATTTGCAAATTTATTTAAAATGAAAGACAGAAATATCTCACTTACATAAGTATTATCACCCATGAGTTAAAACCTGTTGAGGATATGGCTGACTTATGCCCCCTTTGGAGGAATTGGGTACCCCTAGTAAACTGAGAAATTGTTTTTTCAAAAATTGCTAATATATGCATATAATAATTATTATTGGATAGAAAACACTCTAAAGCTTCTAAAACCGTTGGAATTATGTCTGTAAGTATAGCAGAACTCACAGGGCAGGCATTCTTCCAAACTAGTTTTTGTGGTCATGAAAGTTGGAGCAACTTTGACGTCATCGCCCCCACCCTTCCCAACCAGTTATGAATCTGGGGAGACTTTCTATGTCTTCCACTAGATGTCTTCATTCAGTAGAGCTTTTAATCGTTCAAATCGCGCGAGAATTGGCCCTATGGGAGTGAAATTAGTGTGTGCCATGAGAAAATATGTTGTGCGTTGGGGCGCGAATTGGTCCCGGTCATTCCTTTGTTCCAGCACTCCTGGGAAGAGCTAACGATGACCGGTTGAATTGAAATTTGTTTTGTGTGTTTAAAACATCATAAAGCTTGCTTCTGCACTTAGTTTGACCTGTTTAGTTGACATATAATATGTAATTTTGAAGTTTTGATGCGCAACTTTTCCGGACCAGAGGACATTTTGGGTGCATTTCAGCTGATGTTATTAGCAGTAGCTAATACAAAGACGCAAGACTTGAAACCAAACGATGTATTTGGGTAAGTATGAAGCCTTCCAGAACATTCTGAACGAAGACCATCGAAGGTAAGGGAATATTTATGCTGAAATCTGTGTTTCTGTTGACTCCAACATTACGGAGAAATGTAGCTTATATCTGAGCGCTGTCTCAGAATATTGAATAGTGTGCGATTTCTGTAACGTTAAAAATAAATGTAACAAAGCGATTGCATAAAGAAGCAGTGTATCTTTCTAACTATATGTAGAACATGTATATTTAGTCAAAGTTTATGATGTCTATTTACGTTATCTTGCCGCGCTACCTAGATTTCCTGCGGACATTTTTGAGTAATTTCTGAACATGAACTCAATGTAAATGGACATTTATGGATATAAATGGCATATTATTGAAAAAAATGTTTTTTACTGTGTAACATGTCCTATTACTGTCATCTGATGAAGATTTTCAAAAGGTTAGTGAATTATTTATTTTTTAATCCTGCGTTTGTTGATTGCATGTTTTGGCTATTCAAATGAGCTGTGTCTGGTGGTGGTTTGACATATATATGTGCTATGTTTTTGCCGTAAAACATTTTAGAAATCTGGTGAACAAGGTGTTTATCTTTCATTTGAGCTATTGGACTTGTTAATGTGTGGAGGTTAAATATTTCTAAGAATATTTTTGCGTTCCATGCGCCACCGTTCCAGCTGAACGTGGGAGGGTTGGTTCCCAACTGGGAACCAGTATCTCTAAAGAGTTTTAATACCTTATGGAAGCACCTTTGGCAGTGATCACAGTTGTGTCTGTTTTATTTTATTTTGACCCATCTACCAATAGGTGCCATCCTTTGCGAGGCATTGGAAAAACTCCCTGGTCTTTTTGGCCGAATCTGTGTTTGAAGTGCACTGCTCAACTGAGGGACCTTACAGATAATTGTACGTGTGGGGTAGAGAAATGAGGTAGTCATTCAAAAATCATTATTAGTGTATAAAGTCAGAACATCTGCTATCTCAGCCACTGCCTGTCACCAAGGGTGTTCCCCAAGGCTCGATCCTAGACCCCACCCTCTTCTCAATTTACATCAACAACATAGCTCAGGCAGTAGGAAGCTCGCTCATCCATTTGTATGCAGATGATTGATACAGTCTTATACTCAGCTGGCCCCTTCCTGGATTTTGTGTTAAACGCTCTACAACAAAGCTTTCTTAGTGTCCAACAAGCTTTCTCTGCCCTTAACCTTGTTCTGAACATCTCATACAAGTACTTTGGAGTATGGCTAGACAGTACACTGTCCTTCTCTCAGCACATATCAAAGCTGCAGGCTTGGTTAAATCTAGACTTGGTTTTTACTATCGTAATCGCTCCTCTTTCACAACAGCTGCCAAACTAACCATGATTCAGATGACCATCCTACCCATGCCTGCCTTCCAGGACAGCTACATCCCTGGATGTCACAGGAAGGCCAAAAAGATGATCAAGGACATCAACCACCCAAGCCACTGCGTGTTCAACCCACTATCCTCCATATTGCGATGTCATATCAAGTTAAATAGCCATCCCTAGCCGGCTACCACCCAGTTACTCAATCCTGCACGTTAGAGGCTGCTGCCCTATAAACCGCTGAAGTCAGAAGTTTACATACACCTTAGCCAAATACATTTAAACTCAGTTTTTCACAATTCCTGACATTTAATCCTAGTAAAAATTCCCTGTCTTAGGTCAATTAGGATCAACACTATTTTAAGAATGTGAAATGTCAGAATAATAGTTGAGAGAATGATTTACCTCAGCTTTTATTTCTTTCATCACATTCTCAGTGGGTCAGAGGTTTACATACACTCAATTAGTATTTGGTAGCATTGCCACTCCAATACCTTGACTTTGTTGTCCTTAAGCCGTTTTGCGACAACTTTGGAAGTATGCTTGGGGTCATTATCAATTTGGAAGACCCATTTGTGACCAAGCTTTAATTTCCTGACTGATTTCTTGAGATGTTGCTTAAATTTTCCTACCTCATGGATGCCATCTATTTTGTGAAGTGCACCAGTCCCTCTTGCAGCAAAGCACACCCACAACATGATGCTGCCACCCCCGTGCTTCACGGTTGGGATGGTGTTCTTCGGCTTGCAAGCCTCTCCGTTTTTCCTCCAAACATAACGATGGTCATCATAGCCAAACAGTTCAATTTTTGTTTCATCAGACCAGAGGACGTTTCCCCAAAAAGTATGATCTTTGTCTCCATGTGCAGTTGCAAACAGTAGTCTGGCATTTTTATGGCGGTTTTCGAGCAGTGGCTTCCTTCTTGCTGAGCAGCCTTTCAGGTTATGTCAATTGAGGACTCAGATACTAGATAGATACTTTTTTACCTGTTTCCTCCAGCATCTTCACAAGGTCCTTTGCTGTTGTTCTGGGATTGATTTGCACTTTTCGCACCAAAGTACGTTCATCTCTAGGAGAACGCGTCTCCTTGCTGAGCGGTATGACGGCTGCGTGGTCCATGGTGTTTATACAAACTATTGTTTGTACAGATGAACATGGTACCTTTAGGCTTATGGAAATTGCTGAACCAGACTTGTGGAGGTCTACAATTTGTTTTACTGAGGTATTGGCTGATTTCTTTTGATTTTCCCATGATGTCAAGCAAAGAGGCACTGATTTGAAGGAAGGCCTTGAAATACATCCACAGGTACACCTCCAATTGACTCAAATTATGTCAGTTAGCCTATCAAAGCTTCTAAATCCATGACATCATTTTCTGGAGTTTTCCAAGCTGTTTAAAGGCACAGTCAACTTACTGTATGTAAACATTTGACCCACTGGTATTGTGATAAAGTGAATTATAAGTTAAATAATCTGTCTGTAAAAAATTTTTGGAAAAAGTACTTGTGTCATGCACAAAGTAGATGTCCTAACCGACATGCCAAAACTATAGTTAACAAGAAATTTGTGGTGAGGTTGAAAAACGAGTTTTAATGACTCCAACCTAAGTGTTTGTAAACTTCAACTGTACTTGGAGATTAAATCACTGGCCACTTTATTAATGGAACACTAGTCACTTTAATGATGTTAAAAACCTTTTGTGACTAGGGGGCAGTATTTTCATTTTTGGAAAAATAACGTTCCCGTAGTAAACTGGATATTTTGTCAGGACAAGATGCTAGAATATGCATATAATTGCACAACACAACACCTTAGGATAGAAAACACTCTGAAGTTTCCAAAACTGTAAAAATATTGTCTGTGAGTATAACAGAACTGATATTGCAGGCGAAAGCCTGAGAAAAATCCAATCTGGAAGTGACTCATCTTTTGAAAGCTCTGCGTTCCAATGCGTCCCTATTGAGCAGTGAATGGGCTATCAACCAGATTACTTTTTCTCCGTATTCCCCAAGGTGTCTACAGCATTGTGACGTAGTTTTACGCATTTATGTTGAAGAATACCCGTAAGCGGCTACATTGCGCAAGTGGTCACCTGATGGCTCTCAGAGTGATTATTGCGTAAAATACAGGAGGTAGCCATTATTCCAATCGGTCCTACTGAAAAACCAATTGTCCTGGTGGATATATTATCGAATAGATATTTGAAAAACACTTTGAGGATTGATTATAAACAACGTTTGCCATGTTACTGTTGATATTATGGAGCTAATTTTGAATCCTTTTCAGAGTTTTCGTGATTGCAATTTCGGGGCGATTTCTCAGCCAAACGTGAAGAACAAACGGAGCTATTTCGCCTGCAAAAATAATATTTTTGGAAAAAAGGAACATTGGCTATCTAACTGGGAGTCTCATGAGTGAAAACATCCGAAGCTCATCAAAGGTAAACGATTTAACCTCTAGCGACGAGCAATCCCGTATCCGGGAGCGTAATCATAGCCTCAAGCTCATTACCATAACGCAACGTTTCCTATTCATGAAAATCGCAAATGAAATGAAATAAATATATTGAAACACAAGCTTAGCCTTTTGTTAACAACAATGTCTTCTCAGATTTTCAAAATATGCTTTCAACCAAAGCTACACAAGCATTTGTGTAAGAGTATTGATAGCCTAGCATAGCATTAAGCGTAGCATTCAGCAGGCAACATTTTCACAAAAACAAAAAAAGCATTCAAATAAAATTATTTACCTTTGAAGAACTTTGGATGTTTTCAATGACGAGACTCTTAGTTAGATAGCAAATGTTCATTTTTTCCAAAAATATTATTTGTGTAGACGAAATAGCTCCGTTTTGTTCATCACGTTTGGCTAAGAAAAATACCGGAAAATGCAGTCACTTACAACGCCAAACTTTTTCCCAAGTTAGCTCCATAATATCAACAGAAACATGGCAATCATTGTTTAGAATCAATCCTCAAGGTGTTTTTCACATATCTATTCAATAATCTATCAGTGGTGGCAGCTGGCTTCTCATCAGAAGAAAATGGAAAAATACTGCAGCTGGAGATTACGCAAAAATTGCAACGGAGGACATCAGTCTTCCAATGATATGCCTACCAATACGTCACAATGCTGCAGACACCTTGGGGAAAACGTGGAAAAGGTAAGCTGACTCCTAGTTCCTCCACACCCATATAAGTAGTCATTGCCATGAGGCGGTTTAAAAAAATGTGGCACTTCCTGATTGGATTTTTATCTGGGTTCATCAGTTCTGTGGCACTCACAGACAATATCTTTGCAGTTTTGGAAACGTCAGTGTTTTCTTTCCAAAGCTGTCAATTATGTGCATAGTCGAGCATCTTTTCGTGACAAAATATCTTGTTTAAAACGGGAACGTTTTTCATCCCAAAATTAAAAGAGCGCCCCCTATATCGAAGAAGTTAATTTGATTGCTTTTCTGATTTCCGTGACCAAGTTACCTGCTGCTAGCTGGACAAAATGCTATGCTAGGCTATCGATAAAGCTTGTCTAGCTTTGGCTGTAAAGCATATTTTGAAAATCTGAGCTGACAGGGTGATTAACAAAAGGCTAAGCTGTGTCTCAATATATTTCACTTGTGATTTTCATGAATAGGAACATTTTGTAGGGATATTTATGTCGGTTGCGTTATGCTAATTAGTGTCAGTCGATGATTACGCTCCCGGACCCGGGATGGGGAGTTACTAGTGGTTTTAACATACTGCTTTCCTCATCTAATATTGATACTGAATTCTATTCTATTGTATTTTAGTCAATGCCACTCCGAGATTGCTTGTCCTAACGTTTACATATTTCTTAATTTCGTTCTTTTGCTTTTAGATTTGTGTGTATTGTTATGATTTTATAGATACTACTGCACTGTTGGAGCTAAGAACATAAGCATTTCGCTTCACCCGCAATAACATCTGATAAATATGTGTATGTGACCAATAAAACTTGATTTGATTTGAACGGAAATGTTTACTCATTAACTTATTTAGGCATGTCATAACAAATGGGTTGAATACTTATTGACTCAAGACATTTCAGCCAACCATTTTAAATTCAGGCTGTAACACAACAAAAAATGTAGGAAAAGTGATGGGGTGTGAATACTTACTGAAGGCACTGTAGATACATGACGCATCCATTTCATCCTGACAGCAGATTTATCAAAATAACATATTTTGTCCTTTCTTTGCTTTGTTTTTCTGTATTTTTAACACTAGGGTCATTGCTCTATCACTTTGTCTGTTTTACACATACAGGCCTATAGCAATAGCATTAGGCAAGAAAAATACAGAAAGTGTATATAGATTTTGTAAAAACATAACATACTTCTCGTTTCGAGAAGTGCTTCCATAAGCCAGTTATTATTGACTTTATTTGTCACGCCCTGACCTTAGAGATCCTTTTTATTCCCTATTTTGGTTAGGTCAGGGTGTGACAAGGGTGGGTAGTCTAGTTTTTTCATTTCTATGTTGGCCTGGTATGGTTCCCAATCAGAGGCAGCTGTCTATCGTTGCCTCTGATTGGGGATCATAGTTAGGCAGCCTTTTCCCACTGGGTTTTTGTGGGATCTTGTCTATGTATAGTTGCCTGCGAGCACTACATTGGCTTCACGTTTCACTTTTGCACTTAATTGTTTTCTGTGAGTTTCATCAAATAAACATGTGGAACTCTATGCACGCTGCGCCTTGGTCCATTAATTCAACCAACGTTCGTGACACTACTGATGAACTTCGGCTATAATATGTTTAACTCAGTGTTAACTTGCCAACCGTGCGCTAGCAGAGTCAACAGACCCTGTTGACCAACACCTAACCCATTTGCCGATGTGTATTGGAACATTTTTAATGAGATTCATGGTTTAAATGGTGTCGAAAAGATAGTGACACCAATTGTTATAGATTTGTATAGGCCTACTCCAGTAGACAACCTAGACAGATTATTAACACTCATACTGTATCAATCCTTTATCCTATCCCAGCCCCACATTAGCTCCGTTAATATTTTTTGTTAAATCATGAATTCCATTAGTTTTGATTCACATCCTCTAGATGCCACAGTACAACATCATTCAAGTTATAATATACCCAAAACCCAACAATTAGCTTGTATATCAGACCCAACCTTGGGTTTTTAATTTTAACGTCTGTGCCTCACACCAAGTCAGCCTCAGCCATTTTTGCCTTCCCATAAATCTAAAACTAGATTTAAGTCTACATTATTCAAGCTTCCGTGTTGCATGATTTTCTGTTATGACAAGTTGGAGAGGCATCTGAACACATCTGCATTCATGGTGCGGCATTGATTTGAGACTGAACAAGGCATGAGATCTCTTTCTGTTGCATCCGTAAATGTCATACAGCATCAATTATATGCCGCCCACAGCAATAGGGCTCTTGACATTTCATGCTAGTTCTAGTCTAATGCTGAATCCATGATACTTATCTTATTTCCTGCTCTCTTTTCTGTATTTTAGATGTTTTCTGACTTTGTCTTCTAAAGGACTCTGACTTTGTCCTTTTTTAAATAATTTGACTTGCAACTCCACAGACAGACGGCCTGACCTTATCCAATTGATCTCCAAAATATGCTCTTAGCACAGCAGATTGATGCAAAAACAGAGACCAGTCATATCGCTCAGAAATTCAATTATCTTCAATAATGGTGTTCTGGTTTTTGAGAATGAAACTTTGGAGTGACGCTCTTTTCTGAGTGACGCTCTCTGATATATTAGAAGTCTGATGTTGTGTTTGGAGTGCCAACAGAAACTGTATTTTAATTTTAAAAATTAAAATTTGTATTCAGATATTGCATTTGAATGCAATATTTTTGAATTTGTAATATACAAATTGAATAATTTAATTCATAAATGTAACTTGTTTGGAACTGAATTTTATTAATATTCTTAGATAAAACGTTTTCCTCTACATGGTCAAATAACGCAAGCATACAGTGCTTTCGGAAAGTATTCAGACCCCTTGACTTTTTCACATTTTGTTACGTTACAGCCTTATTCTAAAATGTATTAAATTGTTTTTTTTCTTCTCCAAAAACAGGTTTATAGAAATGTTTGCAAATTTCATACACATAAAAAACTTAATTTACATAAGTATTCAGACCCTTTACTCAGTACTTTGTTAAAGCACCTTTGGCAGCGATTACAGCCTTGATTCTTCTTGGGTATGACGCTACAAGCTTGGCACAACTGTATTTGGGGAATTTCTTGCATTCTTTTCTGCAGATCCTCTCAAGCTCTGTTAGGTTGAATAGGAAGTGTCGCTGCACAGACATTTAAATTTCTATCCAGAGATGTTTGATCAGGTTCAAGTCCGGGCTCTGCCTGGGCCACTCAAGGACATTCAGAGACTTGTCCCAAAGCCACTCCTGTGTGCTCTTGGCTGATGGCTTAGGGTCATTGTCCTGTTGGAAGGTAAACCTTCGCCCCAGTCTGAAGTCCTGAGAGCTCTGGAGCAGATTTTCATCAAGGATCTCTCTGTACTTGGCTCTCTTAATCTTTCCCTCAATCCTGACTAGTCTCCCAGTCACTGCCACTGAAAAACAACACCACAGCCGGTGCCAGGTTTCCTCCAGATGTGATGCATGGCAATCATGCCAAAGAATTGGTTTCATCAGACCAGAATATCTTGTTTCTCATGGTCCTTTATGCACCTTTTGTCAAACTCCTAGCGGGCTGTCATGTGCCTTCCGCTTGGCCAATCCACCATAAAGGCCTGATTGGTGGAGTGCTGCAGAGATGGTTGTCCTTCTGGAAGGTTCTCCCATCTCCACATAGGAACTCTGTAGCTCTGTCAGAGTGACTATTGGGATCTTTGTCACCTCCCTGACCAAGGCCCTTCCCCCCCGATTGCTCAGTTTGGCCGGGCAGCCAACTCTAGGAAGAGTGTTGGTGATTCCAAACTTCTTCCATTTAAGGATGATGAGACCACTGTGTTCTTGGGGACCTTCAATGCTGCAGAAATTTTG
This sequence comes from Oncorhynchus mykiss, assembly GCF_013265735.2. NCBI lineage: Eukaryota > Metazoa > Chordata > Actinopteri > Salmoniformes > Salmonidae > Oncorhynchus > Oncorhynchus mykiss. The sequence goes on along the minus strand of NC_048568.1, from coordinate 9,942,198 downwards.
CCTCGACTAAATCCTGACTCGGAGCTCTACGGACAAATCCTTCAACCTCACGGCTGGGTTTTTGCTCTGACATGCACTGTCAACTGTGGGACCTTATTTAGGCAGGTGGGTGCCTTTCCAAATCGTGTCCAATCAATTGAATTTGCCACAGGTGCACTCCAATCAAGTTGTAGAAACATTTCAAGGATGATCAATGGAAACAGGAATCACCTGAGCTCAATTTTGAGTCTCATAGCAAAGGGTCTGAATACTTATGTAAATAAGGTATTTCTGTTTTCTATTTTTTATAAATGTCCAAACATTTCTGACAACCTGTTTTCGCTTCGTCATTATGGGGTATTCTGTGTAGATTGCTGAGGATTTGTTTTAATTTTATCCATTTTAGAATAAGGCTATAACGTAACCCCATGTGGGTCTGACTACTGTCCGAAGGGACTGTATATCATTATGGGCTATTTTTAGCCCTTTCCTGGGTAGCTTATTGAGTATAGACTTAATATAAAAAATCATAAAAACACAAAGCGTGACAAGAACATTGTTCATTGCTGATAGAGTCAGACAATAAGGCACTTTTGAGTTTCAGTTGGTGTATGTGTTTCTCACTCCTCCCAGTCTTTTGGGAGGGAGGATAGACAATAAGCCGGATGTATGCAATGTCCTCACGCTCTCTGGCAGCTTTCATGGCTGGTATAAGTTCTTTCCCGTTTGGCGCACAGCTTCCGAGTTGTCCTCGTTAAGGAAGACATTGGTTCCTCTCTAGTTCTTGGCTCTCTCCAGAACAGCCATCTTGTTCTTGCCATCTTGCACTCCACCTCAATCTTTCTATGATCAATCTGCAGCTTTTCGGTGATAATTTTTCTTACTTTCTCCTCATACTCGGCCCAGTTACAGTCACCACTGCCACTGCATGAGGACAAGACAGTGTCTACAAAGCAATAAAACAATAGATAAGGTAAGTTAGTGTTAGGAGCCTAGCTACATTATTGAAATATGTTTAATGTCTGAGCTTGGCTAAATGTAAACTGCTAGACTAGTAATAATCAGCTAGCTAAAGTTTTTCTAGCATAAATCCAGCGCAGTCAGCATGGCAGCTCGGGGGACAAGAGTACGGACGTGTGACCATGCAAAGGAAGAGAACGAGGAGGGAGAATGAAAGTAGTTAGCAAGTTACTAGCATAGCTAACGTCAACAGTATAAGCAACTATTTTAGAACTAGCTAGCAAACCTCGTATCTGTGGTATAAGCTATAAAAGCTTGCTAGTTAACTAGACTTTGTAAATAACCATATCACGCTAGCTAAAACAGTAGCTAGCTATATAGCTAGCTGTATTTAGCTAGCATTTGTCATCCTTTTAGCAAGCTAGCTAGTTAATGTTAGCGATCACATATCTAGTTGGCTAGCCAAGCTTGTTTATAGCAGAAAACGTTTGTAATTTCTTAAAGAATTATTATTTTGTACTAAGAAAGACAAAACAGCCAATTGGCACCCTGTACCAGAGCTATTAGCTAGCTAGCTCTAATAGATATGCTTCCATTAAAGGAAACCCTCTGTGTTCTATTAGCTGTGAATCCACAATATGCCAGAGGTTGAAAAGCTATAGTAAAAATTATTTTTATCATTTTATGGTTATTTTTAGGTTATGGACAATAATATCAAAGGTTGCACTAAAATCTAACAGTTCCGCTCCCACATTCTTCTTATTATAAATCTATTTCAACCAATCGACAGTCATTTGTGTCAATGCAGTACATGTTGAATGCCCCTCTCTATAAGCATGCTTGAAAGTATGTTGTTGATATGTTTACAGAGAAATAGCATTGTATCTGGTCAAACACGTTTTCCAAAAGTTTGGTAAAAGTCTGTAGAAAGCTGATTGGTTGGCTGTTAGACCCAGTAAAGGGTGCTTTACCATTCTTGGTTAGCGGAATGACTGGCTTCCCTACAGGTCTGAGGTCTTGAAATTACTAAAGGACCAATAAGAAGAAGAGACTTGCTTGGACCAAGAAATATGAGCAATGGACATTGGACATAAATCTGTCCCTTGGGGGTCTGATGATTCCAAATTTGAGATTTTTGGTTCCAACCACCTTGTCTTTGTGAGATGCAGAGTAGGTGAACGGATGACCTCCACATGTGTGGTTCCCATGAAGAAGGAGTTGTGCTGGTGTGGTGGTGCTTTGCTGGTGACACTGTCTGTGATGTACACTGCTCAAAAAAATAAAGGGAACACTTAAACAACACAATATAACTCCAAGTCAATCACACTTCTGTGAAATCAAACTGTCCACTTAGGAAGCAACACTGATTGACAATAAATTTCACATGCTGTTGTGCAAATGGAATAGACAACAGGTGGAAATTACAGGCAATTAGCAAGACACCCCCAATAAAGGAGTGGTTCTGCAGGTGGTGACCACAGACCACTTCTCAGTTCCTATGCTTCCTGGCTGATGTTTTCGTCACTTTTGAATGCTGGCAGTGCTTCACTCTAGTAGTAGCATGAGACGGAGTCTACAACCCACACAAGTGGCTCAGGTAGTGCAGCTCATCCAGGATGGGATATCAATGCGAGCTGTGGCAAGAAGGTTTGCTGTGTCTGTCAGTGTAGTGTCCAAAGCACGGAGGCGCTACCAGCAGACAGGCCAATACATCAGGAGACGTGGAGGAGGCTGTAGGAGGGCAACAACCCAGAAGCAGGACCGCTACCTCCGCCATTGTGCAAGGAGGAGCAGGAGGAGCACTGCCAGAGCTCTGCAAAAGGACCTCCAGCAGGCCACAAATGTGCATGTGTCTGCTCAAACGGTCAGAAACAGCCTCCATGAGGGTGGTATGAGGGCCCGACGTCCACAGGTGGGGGTTGTGCTTACAGCCCAACACCGTGCAGGACGTTTGGCATTTGCCAGAGAACACCAAGATTGGCAAATTCGCCACTGACGCCCTGTGCTCTTCACAGATGAAAGCAGGTTCACACTGAGCAGATGTGACAGACGTGACAGAGTCTGGAGACGCCGTGGAGAACGTTCTGCTGCCTGCAACATACTCCAGCGTGACCGGTTTGGCGGGGGGTCAGTCATGGTGTGGCATTTCTTTGGGGGGCCGCACAGCCATCCATGCGCTCGCCAGAGGTAGCCTGACTGCCATTAGGTACCGAGATGAGATCCTCAGACCCCTTGTGAGACCATATGCTGGTGCAGTTGGCCCTGGGTTCCTCCTAATGCAAGACAATACTAGACCTCATGTGGCTGGAGTGTGTCAGCTGTTCCTGCAAGAGGAAGGCATTGATGCTATGGACTGGCCCGCCCATTCCCCAGACCTGAATCCAATTGAGCACATCTGGGACATCATGTCTCGCTCCATCCACCAATGCCACGTTGGACCACAGACTGTCCAGGAGTTGGTGGATGCTTTAATCCAGGTCTGGGAGGAGATCCCTCAGGAGACCATCCGCCACCTCATCAGGAGCATGCCCAGGCGTTGTAGGGAGGTCATGCAGGCATGTGGAGGCCACACACACTAGTGAGCCTCAAGCTTGTTTATAGCAGAAAACGTTTGTAATTTCTTAAAGAATTATTATTTTGTACTAAGAAAGACAAAACAGCCAATTGGCACCCTGTACCAGAGCTATTAGCTAGCTAGCTCTAATAGATATGCTTCCATTAAAGGAAACCCTCTGTGTTCTATTAGCTGTGAATCCACAATATGCCAGAGGTTGAAAAGCTATAGTAAAAATTATTTTTATCATTTTATGGTTATTTTTAGGTTATGGACAATAATATCAAAGGTTGCACTAAAATCTAACAGTTCCGCTCCCACATTCTTCTTATTATAAATCTATTTCAACCAATCGACAGTCATTTGTGTCAATGCAGTACATGTTGAATGCCCCTCTCTATAAGCATGCTTGAAAGTATGTTGTTGATATGTTTACAGAGAAATAGCATTGTATCTGGTCAAACACGTTTTCCAAAAGTTTGGTAAAAGTCTGTAGAAAGCTGATTGGTTGGCTGTTAGACCCAGTAAAGGGTGCTTTACCATTCTTGGTTAGCGGAATGACTGGCTTCCCTACAGGTCTGAGGTCTTGAAATTACTAAAGGACCAATAAGAAGAAGAGACTTGCTTGGACCAAGAAATATGAGCAATGGACATTGGACATAAATCTGTCCCTTGGGGGTCTGATGATTCCAAATTTGAGATTTTTGGTTCCAACCACCTTGTCTTTGTGAGATGCAGAGTAGGTGAACGGATGACCTCCACATGTGTGGTTCCCATGAAGAAGGAGTTGTGCTGGTGTGGTGGTGCTTTGCTGGTGACACTGTCTGTGATGTACACTGCTCAAAAAAATAAAGGGAACACTTAAACAACACAATATAACTCCAAGTCAATCACACTTCTGTGAAATCAAACTGTCCACTTAGGAAGCAACACTGATTGACAATACATTTCACATGCTGTTGTGCAAATGGAATAGACAACAGGTGGAAATTACAGGCAATTAGCAAGACACCCCCAATAAAGGAGTGGTTCTGCAGGTGGTGACCACAGACCACTTCTCAGTTCCTATGCTTCCTGGCTGATGTTTTCGTCACTTTTGAATGCTGGCAGTGCTTCACTCTAGTAGTAGCATGAGACGGAGTCTACAACCCACACAAGTGGCTCAGGTAGTGCAGCTCATCCAGGATGGGATATCAATGCGAGCTGTGGCAAGAAGGTTTGCTGTGTCTGTCAGTGTAGTGTCCAAAGCACGGAGGCGCTACCAGCAGACAGGCCAATACATCAGGAGACGTGGAGGAGGCTGTAGGAGGGCAACAACCCAGAAGCAGGACCGCTACCTCCGCCATTGTGCAAGGAGGAGCAGGAGGAGCACTGCCAGAGCTCTGCAAAAGGACCTCCAGCAGGCCACAAATGTGCATGTGTCTGCTCAAACGGTCAGAAACAGCCTCCATGAGGGTGGTATGAGGGCCCGACGTCCACAGGTGGGGGTTGTGCTTACAGCCCAACACCGTGCAGGACGTTTGGCATTTGCCAGAGAACACCAAGATTGGCAAATTCGCCACTGACGCCCTGTGCTCTTCACAGATGAAAGCAGGTTCACACTGAGCAGATGTGACAGACGTGACAGAGTCTGGAGACGCCGTGGAGAACGTTCTGCTGCCTGCAACATACTCCAGCGTGACCGGTTTGGCGGGGGGTCAGTCATGGTGTGGCATTTCTTTGGGGGGCCGCACAGCCATCCATGCGCTCGCCAGAGGTAGCCTGACTGCCATTAGGTACCGAGATGAGATCCTCAGACCCCTTGTGAGACCATATGCTGGTGCAGTTGGCCCTGGGTTCCTCCTAATGCAAGACAATACTAGACCTCATGTGGCTGGAGTGTGTCAGCTGTTCCTGCAAGAGGAAGGCATTGATGCTATGGACTGGCCCGCCCATTCCCCAGACCTGAATCCAATTGAGCACATCTGGGACATCATGTCTCGCTCCATCCACCAATGCCACGTTGGACCACAGACTGTCCAGGAGTTGGTGGATGCTTTAATCCAGGTCTGGGAGGAGATCCCTCAGGAGACCATCCGCCACCTCATCAGGAGCATGCCCAGGCGTTGTAGGGAGGTCATGCAGGCATGTGGAGGCCACACACACTAGTGAGCCTCATTTTGACTTGTTTTAAGGACATTACATAAAAGTTGGATCAGCCTGTAGTGTGGTTTTCCACTTTAAATTTTGAGTGTGACTCCAAATCCAGACCTCCATGGGTTGATACATTTTTATTTTTGTGTGATTTTGTTGCCAGCACATTCAACTATGTAAAGAAAAAGGCATATAATAAGAATATTTCATTCATTCAGATCTAGGATGTGTTATTTTAGTGTTCCCTTTATTTTTTTGAGCAGTGTATTTAAAAATCAAGGCACGCTTAACGAGCATGGCTACCACAGCTTTCTGTAGCAATACACCACCCCTGTGTAATTGTTATTTGACCAAGAAGGATGATGGAGTGCTGCACCTAAGTGGTGCAGCGGTCTAAGGCACTGCATCTCAGTGCTTGAGTCGTCACTACAGACACCCTGGTTTGAATCCAGGCTGTATCACAGGCCGTCATTGTAAATAAGAATTGGTTCTTAACTGACTTGCCTAGTTAAATAGAAAAAAATCAGATGACCTGGCCTCCACAATCACATGACCTCAACCCAATTGAGATGGTTTGGGATGAGTTGGACAGCAGAGTGAAGGAAAAGCAGCCAACAAGTGCTCAGCGTATGTGGGAACTCCTTCAAGACTTGGCAAAGCATTCCTCATGAAGCTGGTGTGCATAGCAGTCTACAAGGCAAAGGGTGGCTACTGTGAAGAATCTCAAAAATAATATATATTTTGATTTGGTTAATGCTTATGGTTACAACATGATTCCATAAGTGTTATTTTATAGTTTTTATGTCTTCACTATTACTTTACAATGTAGAACATGGTAAAAAATAAAGAAAAACCCTTGAATGAGTAGGTGTGTCCAAACTTTGGCTGGTACTGTAGTCCTTTACCATCCTTTCCATCTAAGTTGTCAATACCAGGTGGTTTGTCATTACTGATGGATAACACTACTTTTACACCTCACCCACACTAACTTTACACAATTCTAAATTAAAATTATTTCCTTTCATTGTTATGTATTTTATCCATTCATATGATGGCTCACAGTCTGTTGTTTACCTACTTTGCCAATGAAATAGTCATTGAAGTAATTGGCTATATCAAAAGGCTTTTAAGACAACTGAGATGGTAGCCTATAATTCAAAAAGTAAGCTATGTAATCTAACATATCCAGGAAAGGCATGATTGACAGTTTGATGTCCAATGTGTCAAAATAGGATCCAGAATGATCAGATGTATTTTTGTCTCTTTAGAGAATTTGCCGACATCTTTGTGCATATTGACCCATAGGCTATATTATTCACCGCCTGGGAAAGTGAGAAAAAACACTTAGCTAGATTTCTAACAGTGGTGTAAAAAGTACCCAATTTTCAAACTTAGGTAAAAGTAAAGATACCTTAATATAAAATATAACCTTGTAAAATACTACTGGGGGAGAAGTATAAAAGTATTTGATATCAAAAGTAAATGTAATTGCTAAAATATACTTAAGTATCAAAAGTAAAAGTATAGATCATTTCAAATTCCTTATTTAAAGCAAATCAGTTGGCATAATTTATATATTTTATTTTTATGTATTGACAGCCAGGGGCATGCTCCAACCCTCAGACATCATTTACAAACGAACCAGGTGTTTAGTGATTCTGCCAGATCAGGGGCAGTAGGGATGACCAGGGATGTTCTAAGTGTGTGAATTAGAAAATTGTCCTGTCCTGCTAAGCATTCAAAATGTAATGAGTACTTTTGGAATTTTCTTTAGGAATGTAGATGCTAAATATGATATAGTTGCTAGATTTACATTTTAGCAGATGCTCTTATCCAGATCAATGAGGTTTAAGTGCCTTGCTCAAGACCACATCAACATATATGTCACATAGTCAGCTCTGGGATTTAGATCCAGCAACATTTTGGTTACTGGGCCAATGCTCTTAACCTCTAGGCTACGTGCCACCATGTAGAATGATCGATTAATCTATCAGTAAATGTAGGCTAATATCTTAGCTTCAGTCACTTATCGTTGATGCCTTTTTTAACTATTCTCACAGTAATCATATAGCTTGCTCACGGACCGCCGTCCATTTGGGATAAGAAATCATGAATGCATTTATGCAGCCTCTTCCAACACCATGGGTTAGAGAAGGGTATCATTCTGCAAAAGTTAAGTTTTGCTTTGATGTCAAATCAACTCATATTGTTGCTAGCTGTGCTAGCTAAAATCCTACTGAACCGTTAAACTAGCATATTGACATGCATATTGGTATTAAAAGACAGCAACGTAGTCACCTAAAAATAGAAGTGTTTTGGCAAATCATTAGTTAGCTAGCTAAGTGCTAGCCAGTCAGTCATTGGCGCTGACAGATTGAATCTGGTATAAAATGTGTTTCACTCTATTCCATAAAACATGACATTGCTAAATAAGCATAATTTAACTAATAAAATAATGTTTATTAGGAAGTTTAATTAAGAAGTTAGACACTCATTGGACGACTTTGGTAGGGACTGTAGCTTGCTAGAGAGCCTGGTTTCCATTTTCCAACATATGTTTCTAATCCCCTTGATTGGTCATCAACGTTTACTAGTCTTGGAACTCATGTGTTTGTCAGAAACAGCTTCTGGTAAACTTTTGCAAACGTTTGGCAACATTGTTTGGCACACTATTTAGTTTGCAGCAAATTTCCCACCGATTTGCAGGAAGTTTGTAGCATGAAATACATTTTTCAAAGGGTTTCCACATATTGTTGTGTTACAGCCTGAATTCAAATGGATTAAATTGAGATTTTGTGTCACTGGCCTACACACAGTACACCATAATGTCAAAGTGGAATCATGTCTATAGACATTTTACAAATGAATTAAAAATGAAAAACTGAAATGTCAATGAGTCAACGAGTATTCAACACCTTCGTTATGGCAAACCTAAATAAGTTAAGTTCATAATAAGTTGTGCATGGCCTCACTTTTTGTGGAATAATAGTGTTTAACATGATTTTTGAATGACTATCTCATCTCTGTACCTCACACATAAAATTATATATTTTACATCAAATAATACTCAAGAACACTTTCAAGATGTTAGAGAGCTATCCAACCACGTTAGAGAGCAATCCAACCACATTGGAGAGCTATCCAACCACATGTGCACATCTGTGTTGTGCACGTCACGTGCGTATGCCAGTGTGAGTCGGACCATTGCCAAAGGGGAGAAAGGAGAGATCCAGGTAGCCTACACAATTTGATAGACAACAACACTAACTGGAGCTGGGACGATAAACCGAAGTTACCAACATCATTGCCCTCTTCTTCCTGAAGGAATTTTGCTTATATCAATAATTTCTGTGATTAGACTACGCAGCGTTACTGCAGATTTTTTGGTTCTAAAACCATTGTTTGGTCAACGGTAATGTGCATTAAATTAAAGTATCTGCCCTGTCCCTGTTTCGCTGCAGGCCCTCACTTCCACTCACCATTTTGTACACGGAGTGAAGGGAGAAAGAATTCTGATAAGTACAATCTTACAGACAGTTGAGTAACATTTGGAAATGTAATTGCGCAAAAGGCAGTTTATAAAACAACTACTGATACTGTTGTTAAACAATAGTAGAGTTTCAGGTTTATGTGAGCATAAAAAAATGTCCACTGTCAATTTCGAGGAAGTAACACCACTTTACAAACTGAGTATGTAATTGAGATATCATATTTAGCTAATGTGTTAGAGTTCCCACTTCCTTGGGTGGTAAATTATGTATCATATAGCCTAGGCCAACATTCAGACAAATCAATCTCTAGAGAGCCAAATCCTATTTTGACGTGTTGCACATCAAAATATCCATCAAGCATTCCCTGAACTAAATGAAATAGCTAGCTTAATACACCCAGTCACTACAAATATACAGGCGTTCTTCCTAACTCAGTTGCCAGGGAGGAAGGAAACCACTCAGGGATTTCACCATGATGCCAATGGGGAGTTTAATGACTGTGATAGGAGAAAACTGAGGATGGATCAACAACATTATAGTTACTCCACAATACTAACCTAAATGACAGAGTAAAAAGAAGGAAGACTTTACAGAATAAAAATATTCCAAAACCTGCATCCTGTTTGCAATTAGGCACTAAGGTAAAACTGCAAAAAATTTGGCAAAGAAGTTAACTTTATGTCCTGAATACAAAGCATTATGTTTGGGGCAAATACAACACAAAACATTACTGAGTACCACTCTTCATATTTTCAAGCATTGGCGGTGGCCGTATACTTTTATTAGTATTCTTGTCATCGGCAAGGACTAGGGAGTTTTTTAGGATAAAAAGAAACGGAATAGAGCTAAACACAGGCAAAATCATAGAGGAAACCTGGTTCAGTCTGCTTTCCACCAGACACTGGGAGATAAAATGACCTTTCAACAGGACAATAATCTAAAACACATGGCCTGGAGTTGCTTACCAATAGTTAATGAATTAATGATGAGCTTGGAAGGTACTACGGTGTTGAATGCTGAGCTATAGTCAATAACATAGGTATTCCTCATGTCCTGATGGGATAGGGCAGTGTGCTGAGTGCTGGTGATTGCATCGTCTGTGGATCTATTGGGGCGATATGCAAATTGAAGTGGGTCGAGGGTGGCAGGTAAGGTTGAGGTGATATGATCCTTGACTAGTCTCTCAAAGCACTTCATGATGACAAAGGTGAGTGCTACGGGGCGATAGTCATTAAGTTCAGTTACCTTTGCCTTCTTGGGTACAGGAACAATGGTGGCCATCTTGAATCATGTGGGGACAGCACAGTGGGATAGGGAAAAATTGAATATTCCCATAAACACACCAGCCAGCTGGTCTGCGCATGCTCTGAGGACGCGGCTAGGGATGTCTGAGAACGAGAGCCCACAGTCCTTGGTAGCGGACCATGTTGGTAGCACTGTGTTATACTCAAAGCGTGCAAAGAATGTATTTAGCCTGTCCGAAAGCGGTCACGGCGACATGGCTGGTTTTCCATTTGTAGCCCATGATCATCTGTTGTCCCTGCCACATATGTCTTGTGTCTGAGCCATTGAATTGCGACTCCACTTTATCTCTATACTGACATTTAGCTTGTTTTATTGGTTTGCGGAGTGAATAACTGCACTGTTTATATTCTTCAATATTACCAGTCGCCTTGCCATTGTTAAATGCAGTGTTTCGCGCTTTCAGGTTTCTGGTTAAGGTAGGTTTTAGTAGTCAGTGGGTACTACATCTCCTTCACACTTCCTTATGAACTCAGTCACCGTATCCGTGTATGCGTCTAGATTATTTTCACATGCTGGGACATATCCCAGTCCACGTGATCCAAACAATACTGAAACGTGGATTCCGATTGGACAGACCAGCGTCGAATAGTACGAAGCATGGGCACTTCCTGTTTGAGTTTCTGCCTATAGGACAGGAGAAGCAAAATGGCGTCATGGTCAGATTTGCTGAAAGTAAGTATGCCTAACTTTAGCCTACTACCTGCCCTTAAATCGTATGTAATTCCCTTAAATAAATTTAAGCTTGATAAAATAGAACCAGTAAATACAAATGTTAGCTGTATAATTAAAGTGCTTATGTGTCACCTGTGGACCGAGAGGAAAGACTGTTGCAACACTCATGTCACGCCCTGACCTTAGAGATCCTTTTTATTCCCTATTTTGGTTAGGTCAGGGTGTGACTAGGGTGGCTAGTCTAGTTTTTTTATTTATATGTTGGCCTGGTATGGTTCCCAATCAGAGGCAGCTGTCTATCGTTGTCGCTGATTGGGGAACATATTTAGGCAGTCTTTTCCCACTGGGTTTTTGTGGGATCTTGTTTTTGTGTAGTACCTGTGAGCACTCAATTTCTTCACGTTTAGTTTGTTTCCTTATTGTTTTGGTGATTTTCTATAAGTAAACATGTGGAACTCTACGCATGCTGTGCCTTGGTCCATTTATTCTAACAACGATCGTGGCACTCGGAAAGTAATAATTAATCAATTATTGCAGTTACGGATATAGCCTCTGACTAATTACTACTAATGTATATAATGCTAATTTAAACTGGATTGCTAATGCATGCCAAACCTGCCTTTAATGCCCTGGACGAGAGCTACTCCATGTCATACTCTCAGCTGTTTAAACCGATACACCTGTAACTGAAACTTTCTCTGCTGAAACTATACCGACTCTCTGTACACACCGTGTTACAATAAAGTATTTGTTAGCCAGAATACAGAATCTGTTTGATTATAGTTTATGGTATTCCCTTTTCCTTTACTGATTCTTACACTATGACACGAGAACACAGTACAACAATGCACTTGGAATATTTGTTTGACACATAACATGGCAGGGTTTTGGTACCTTGTGTCGACTTTGGCTTCATGTACATTCAAACTAACAAACACTCAACCAGGATCATATTAATTAGTGCACACATTTTTTAACAGTTTCATATTGGACAACTACAGGTAGTACCTCCCTATTTGTTTTCTTCTGTTTTGTGTCATGTGAATACACCCCAGTGAAACCAATTGGTGAGAGAACACTCGGTTCTGGTGAAAAACTGACGGCATGGGTTGGAACCCCATTATTTTACTTGCATACTGTATGTGAGGTAAATACATTTAAACCATTGCTCAATTATTTAAAATGTTTGATATGCACCATGGCATTAAATTGAGTTTCCATCTTGAAACAGGCATATGGCATAGTTTAAATGAATGAAACACAATCTGCATTCATATCTATTCCTGCACTGCATGAAGAGTTGACACTAATTGTATAATTGACAGAGCAAAAGTACCTTAGCTCAATATTCTCTATCAATACAGCTCTGATTCATAGTATTATATGAGCATGCATCCAATAGTTATGGAAGTATATACAGTGCCTTCAGAAAGTATTATATCCACACTTTATTGTGTTACAGCCTAAATTCAAAATTGATTCAATGATTTTTCGCAACTATCTACACACAATACCCCATAATGACAGTGAAAACATGTTTTTAGACATTTTTGCAAATGTATTTAAATTAAATACAGAAAAATCAAATGTATATAAGTATTCACACCCCTCAGTCAATACATGTTATATTCACCTCTGGTAGTGATTACAGAGTGTTTTGGGGTAAGTCTATCACCAACCTTTTCTGAGTCAAGATCACTTTCGTAGTCAAAAAGTAAGCTGATATCTACCGCATTGATAAAAAAAAAACATTACTTAAAAAATGTAACATTAACCAAATAAAAACAGTTCTGTAGGAATGAGGTTTGGTCTTCAGGTCAGAAAGTCCGAGCTCTAAAAAATTTTTTTTTTTAGATTGTCTTGAAGGCACAGAAGTCAGATTTCTGAGTTCCCAGTTTTTTTAAATAAGGCATCAGTCTCAGTGGAGGGAGGGAGAAAGGAGCAGAGGCTCCGCCTCTCACGTTCCCTGCTCTTTCCTTCCTTTCCTCCTGTGAGACTGACCAGAGAGAGGGGACACCGTCTTCCACCTGATGGAAAAACTTGTCGCCTCGCATCTGCCTCATGCATATATTCATGTTGTTCCTACGACCAGAGAATGTAATATATTCAGTATGTAAATGTTGGTGGGGCAAAACATTTTAATAAATTGGGATGCATGCCAGCAAAGCCACGTCACAAGAGTAAATCCTTACCATTGCTACACCTGGCTATCAGGTGAGCCTTGTCTGGCAGCGAAACAGTTCATTCAGACTCATTTACTGCCTTTTTAAAAGGCCATTCTTACAGTATTCTCCCTGTACACAAAGTCAGAACCATAGGATAAATACAGGAGGCACATAAGCAGACAATGATAGCTCTTACAATATGCGATGATTACATTTATCTTAAACAGGTTATAGGCTACATGTGCACTACCAAGTCAGAAAAGTATGCTAAATTATGAGGTGGAAAGGGACCAAATAATTAGGCAGAAGTCATGCTAGATTGACAGCATGGCCAATGTATTCAACCTTTTCTGGCCTATGGCATGTGAATGTTAATTATTTTAAACTTGGAAAAGAGACCCTAAACCCAGACTCGGGTCACACACTGATTTCTTTGCAACTCTTGCAGTTAACCACTGATTCCTTCCAACCCACTCATTGCTGCATTTGCGATTTACACCTTGTTGTGTAATGTTTATGTCCAATGGCCGATAAGCACAGATACGTTTTATCTTTAATTTCTCTTCATATGAAAAGGATTTGCCAGTAGATTGTTGACGTGATTCATGATGATAACGGCTTGCCTAGCTTGCTAGATACGATTTTGAAAGTATTATGTTGACATGATCAGTCCAATCAAAGCTACGATAGATATCACTTGATTTGATGTAATTTTATCTGTTGCCAATGACTTTGAGCCTTCATGGATGGGCACTTCTAATGTATATATGGCAGCACCCAAGGGGCTTGAATTTTTTAGATCTTCCTGTAGATTTTGTGGTGACATAGTGTCCCCTTTAGTGACAGAACACTGAGCATAACCAACCCCTAAGCTCTGTATTTTCCACTGGCTGCCCCACCACCACATAAAGCACTGAGCTAGGCTGAAACACCTACATTTTGGAGCTGCCTTACTTAAGAAAGTAAAAAAGAGAATGTTTGTATGCGGCTTTATTAACTCAATATTTATTTTTTTACATTGTTTGCAAGTACGGAGAAGCGCCTTTTATGTTTTGTAATAGTGTTGAAGAAAAACAGTGTTGACTTTGCTGAATAAAAACAAACATGAGCTCACTGATATAAACAACAGTTTGCTGTATTCTTTTACAGTTTCTCTGTGGTCATGGTTTTAAAATGTATTCAATCTTACTTAGGATAGTATCAAACTTTGCTGTGGCTGGGGTTGTGTAAGTGCTGTCCCTGAGGGATTCCCTTCCTCTCCAGCAACTGAGTTAGGAAGGATGCCTGTATCTTTGTAGTGACTACGTGTACAGTGCCTTGCGAAAGTATTCGGCCCCCTTGAACTTTGCGACCTTTTGCCACATTTCAGGCTTCAAACATAAAGATATAAAACTGTATTTTTTTGTGAAGAATCAACAACAAGTGGGACACAATCATGAAGTGGAATGACATTTATTGGATATTTCAAACTTTTTTAACAAATCAAAAACTGAAAAATTGGGCGTGCAAAATTATTCAGCCCCCTTAAGTTAATACTTTGTAGCGCCACCTTTTCCTGCGATTACAGCTGTAAGTCGCTTGGGGTATGTCTCTATCAGTTTTGCACATCGAGAGACTGACATTTTTTCCCATTCCTTGCAAAACAACTCGAGCTCAGTGAGGTTGGATGGAGAGCATTTGTGAACAGCAGTTTTCAGTTATTTCCACAGATTCTCGATTGGATTCAGGTCTGGACTTTGACTTGGCCATTCTAACACCTGGATATGTTTATTTTTGAACCATTCCATTGTAGATTTTGCTTTATGTTTTGGATCATTGTCTTGTTGGAAGACAAATCTCCGTCCCAGTCTCAGGTCTTTTGCAGACTCCATCAGGTTTTCTTCCAGAATGGTCCTGTATTTGGCTCCATCCATCTTCCCATCAATTTTAACCATCTTCCCTTTCCCTGCTGAAGAAAAGCAGGCCCAAACCATGATGCTGCCACCACCATGTTTGACAGTGGGGATGGTGTGTTCAGCTGTGTTGCTTTTACGCCAAACATAACGTTTTGCATTGTTGCCAAAAAGTTCAATTTTGGTTTCATCTGACCAGAGCACCTTCTTCCACATGTTTGGTGTGTCTCCCAGGTGGCTTGTGGCAAACTTTAAACAACACTTTTTATGGATATCTTTAAGAAATGGCTTTCTTCTTGCCACTCTTCCATAAAGGCCAGATTTGTGCAATATACAATATGATTGTTGTCCTATGGACAGAGTCTCCCACCTCAGCTGTAGATCTCTGCAGTTCATCCAGAGTGATCATGGGCCTTTTGGCTGCATCTCTGATCAGTCTTCTCCTTGTATGAGCTGAAAGTTTAGAGGGACGGCCAGGTCTTGGTAGATTTGCAGTGGTCTGATACTCCTTCCATTTCAATATTATCGCTTGCACAGTGCTCCTTGGGATGTTTAAAGTTTGGGAAATCTTTTTGTATCCAAATCCGGCTTTAAACTTCTTCACAACAGTATCTCGGACCTGCCTGGTGTGTTCCTTGTTCTTCATGATGCTCTCTGCGCTTTTAACGGACCTCTGAGACTATCACAGTGCAGGTGCATTTACACGGAGACTTGATTACACACAGGTGGATTGTATTTATCATCATTAGTCATTTAGGTCAACATTGGATCATTCAGAGATCCTCACTGAACTTCTGGAGAGAGTTTGCTGCACTGAAAGTAAAGGGGCTGAATAATTTTGCACGCCCAATTTTTCAGTTTTTGATTTGTTAAAAAAGTTTGAAATATCCAATAAATATCGTTCCACTTCATGATTGTGTCCCACTTGTTGTTGATTCTTCACAAAAAATACAGTTTTATATCTTCATGTTTGAAGCCTGAAATGTGGCAAAAGGTCGCAAAGTTCAAGGGGGCCGAATACTTTCGCAAGGAACTGTACATATGGGATGAGTGATACAGGATATGTAAACATCATTATTAAAGTGGCAGTAAAAAAGTGACCAGTGATCCATTTGTTAGAGTGGCCAATGATTTCAAGTCTTTATGTAGGCAGCAGCCTCTCTGTGTTAGTGATGGCTGTTTAACAGCCAAAACAACTGATTGTTGAGCCAACCCGGGTGTGTATTGACAGTAAATCAACTTTGGATTTGATTATTGTATCAGATCAAGAGAACGTCTGTCAGTCAGGAGTCTTAAATATTGGTTTTAGTGATCACATGGTAACCTACTGTACCCGTAAGAAATCCAAAATGCTTCTAGGGCCAGGTAATAAATACATAAAGGTACGGCCTATGAAACAATACTCAAAATAACGTTTTGTAGAAGGACTTGAAATTCTGGATTGGTCTCATGTACTAAACTGTGATAATGTTGATCAAGCTTGGTATCTTTTTAAAGATCTGTTTCTGTCTGTACTCGACTCTCTGGCTCCGCTGAAACAAATTAGATTCAAACAGCAGTCAGGGAAATGGGTCACTTCCGAGATCTTAGACCTCATAAGAAAAAGGGATTGCTACCTGGCCAGATTCAGAAGGACAAATCTATAAGATTTCTATAATCTACAAGATTATTATATTAACTGTAGAATCCAGGCAAGATACAATATGGATAAGGCCAAATCCACTACATTATATAGACACCGTTAATGACAACTTACATCAGCCTCGTAAACTGTAGAAAACTTTAAAGGTCATTGGCTCAAAAATTCCCCATAAAGGTAAAATCCTGTAGTATTGGCCTGGATATTGATTATGGTTTATGCCATGACCAGGCAAAGGTTTTTACCACTATAGCCTCATCTCTGGTTAAGAAGTTATCCACCTGTTCTAGACACTATGGCCAGTCTTTCATTAACAACTTGTATCATAGCAAATGGATCACAAATAATTTGTTTGAGCTGTGCATGGTAACAGATGACAAAGTTTCCAATCCACTATACTTAATGAGCACGAACAAAGCAACTGTCCTGGATAGCCTTCCTGCAAGATTCGTAAAGGACAGTGCTTGTGTCACTGCTAAAATTATAACGCATATTGTAAACCTTTCTATTACTTGTGGTACATTTCCCAAGGATCTCAAAACAGCCTGGATGGTTCCACTCCACAAGAAGAGCAGTAAAAACAAATGTAGGAAACTTCAGGCCTGTGTCAATCCTCAGCACCTTATCCAAAGTTGTTGAGAGATTCGTTTTTAATCAACTTGAGGGATACCTTCTTGAGCACAAACTTCTTTATGAACTACAATCTGGATTTAGAACAGCTCATACCACTGATACTTGCCTTATTCTCTCTGGGATATGTGGAGCATTTGATCCAGAAAAATACCGGTTCCAACTTGCGCAACGTGACTACAAAATATCTCAAAGGTTACCTGTAAACTTTGACAAAACATTTCAAACTACTTTTGTAATACAACTTTAGGTATTTTTTTACATAAATAAAAAGAAGACAGGATGATCTGTGTTCAATACAGGAAGAAAACAAACTGACGCTACCTTTCTGGTCACGTGCCTCTAACAAACAGTACACTTGAAGAGACCCTCGTTTTGAACAAGGCTACTTCTTAAATTACACAAAGGAATAACCTCAACCAATTTCTGAAGACTGGTGACATCCAGTGGAAGCGATAGGAACTGCAAGAAGGTCCCTTAGAAATCTGGATTCCCATTGAAAGCTCATTGAAAAGAGAGTGACCTAAAAAATATTCTGAGTGGTTTTTCCTCGGGGTTTCGCCTGCTAAATAAGTTATGTTATACTCACAGACATGATTCAAACAGTTTTAGAAACTTCAGAGTGTTTTCTATCCACATTTAATAATAATATGCATATCTTGTCTTCTGGGGATGAGTAGCAGGCAGTTGAATTTGGGCATGCATTTCATCCGGAGATTTAGATTTATCCACCTTTTTGACCACATTAAGCAGGAAAGTGAGAAGGGGAACTATACAGGTATGGTACTGTTAGACTTGCAGAAAGCCTTTGACACTGTGGACCATGATATTCTCCTGATGAAACTGAAATGCATGGGTCAAATCAAATTCAATTGGTCACATTCACATGATCAGCAGATGTTAATGTGAGTGTAATGAAATTCTTGTAAATAAATGTAATCTAACAAAATACACACAAATCTAAAGGGGTGGATGAGATTATGTATATATAAATATATGGATGAGCAATGGCTTAGCGGCATAGGCAAGGCCTTCCTGTGACATCGGGTGCTGTTGGTGTCATGGAGGGCAGGTAGTTTGCCCCCAGTGATGCGTTGTGCAGTCCGCACCACCCTCTGGAGAGCCTTGCTGTTGAGGGTGGTGCAGTTTCGTACCAGGCTGTGATACAGCCCGACAGGATGCTCTCGATTGTACATCTGTAAAATTTTGTCAGGGTTTTGGATGACAAGCCAAATTTCTTCAGCCTCCTGAGTTTGAAGAGGCGCTGTTGTGCCTTCTTCACCACACTGTCTGTGTGGGTGGACCATTTTGGTTTGTAATGTGTACACCTTCTCCATTGCTGTCCCTTCGATGTGGATAGGGGGTGCTCCCACTGCTGTTTCCTGAAGTCCATGATCAACTCCTTTGTTTTGTTGACGTTGAGAGGTTATTTTCTTGACACCACACTCTGAGTGCCCTCACCTATGCAAACTGAAGTGGGTCTAGGGTGGCCGGTAACATGGAAGTGATACGATGTTTGACTAGTCTCTCAAAGCACTTCATGATGACAGAAGTGAGTGCTGCAGGGTGATAGTCATTCAGTTCAGTTACCTTTAACTTATTTGGGTACAGGAACAATGGGGGCCATCTTGAAGCATGTGGGGACAGCAGACTGGTACATATGTCCGTAAACACACCAGCCAGCTGGTCTGCGCATGCTCATCGCAAAAAGTTTTCATGCATTTCTAGTGTCTGGACAGAGATCCATTGGTTAAGCAAGAGAATTAGAAACATCTATAACAAGGAGTTGTTAAAAAGGTTCCAACTTTCAGCAACATACAGTGATGACAGTCCCTACATGTATGGGACACATACATTAACAGATGGTGAGAGCTCATCATGACTGTACTCAATGCCCCCCCCCCCCCCCCCTCCCATCCCACACCTTAAAATGAACCTGCCACCATCTATAAATCCAAATATAAAAAATATAAAAAATGCTTTGAAAAATCCTTGCCATTTCATTTTTCACTACGAACAAATAATCTTAGGGCTCAATTTCCTCTACCGTGTGTGTAACGGATCGGACCAAGATGCAGCGTGGTAAGTGTCCATAATGTTTTTAATAAAGACAAATGAACACTCGAACAAAAACAATAAACGATAACGTGAAATCTACAAAAACCGAAACAGTACCGTGTGGCGACAAACACTCACACGGAAACAAACACCCACAAACCAAAAGTGAAACCCAGGCTACCTAAGTATGATTCTCAATCAGAGACAACTAACGACACCTGCCTCTGATTGAGAACCATACTAGGCCGAAACAGAAACCAAACATAGAAAAACAAACATAGACTGCCCACCACAACTCACGCCCTGACCATACTAAATAAAGACAAAACAAAGGAAATAAAGGTCAGAACGTGACAGTGTGACTTGATTTCATCCTCTGATGTGTAATTAAAATAAGCACTGATTCTAATTATTAGGGACAGCAAGTGATTAGCATTATTATCAATTCTTTGAAATTAAAGTCATACACAGATGCATGCTCGCGCACACACACAAGCACATGAACACACACACTCTGATTAGCATATTTTCATTCCTCTCAGCAAATGAATTATTTACACCTCTGCTATACATGGCAGTTATAGGACATATTCCTGGTTTTAACAGGATAATTTGTTTACCTTTAATTATCACAAATATCATGGGTACCAAAATTGTCTTCTCACACTAGCCCACAGTCAGGTGTACAGTATATTACAAACTGCAGGTACAGAGAGAGAAGTGTTCTTCCTCTAGGGTGGGTTTGCAAATGTCAGTCTTTTTGGGGTTGGGGCGAGGTGGGGAAAGGGGGAGGCAGGGGATGGGCTGAGGGAGGTATGGATGCACTGTGGTTGATACAGGAAAAGGGGAGGGGTGAAGGGAGAGGGTGCATGGTTGAAGAGGAAAGGGTAAGGCACAAGATGGGAAGGGATGGAGGCAGAATGGTTGAATCGGGGAAGGGTGGATGAGGAGAGGAAGAGGCAAGGGGTGGGGGGGGGGGTGGATGAGGAGAGGCAGTGAAAGGGGGAGAGGCAGGGTATGTGGAGAAGGACCAGCAAATAGAAGGGCTGAGACTGTGCGACATGGAGAAGGTAGGCTTATACCTCATTAGTGCAGTAGGGGGGTGGGGAAGCGGTTGCCACCTGTTTTGTCTCATCAACACCATGGCAGGTGGGGGGTTGTATGAGTGGAGACAAAGAGCAGGGAGTATGGTGTTCTTATTCATTACCAGAGGTTTTCTCCATTTCTGACTGCCACACATAAAACACATCCTCCTCCCAGCGGCTCACACAAAAAATTACACCATCATGCGTGTGTTTAATAGCAATGTGCAGACTGGGAATGTGTCCAGAATGGCATCCTATTCCCTATATAGTGCACTACTTCTGACCAGAGCCCCATTGACTGGGTAATCTAGATAAACCAAATATTTGTGTAAAACACAATAAGGCTGTCCACTACCATAAAAGTTTAAACGCATTAAAAGACACATTTGGGGTCACCCTTGAAAAAAGTGTATCACTGTGCAGACGAGTCTGAGTAAAAAACTCTGTGAGAGGAAGAAAGAGAGGGACTTGTCTGTGAGGTTGTTATGATGGTGATTTCATGTATTTTCTTCTGTCTCTGGTCTCCTCTCTCTCCTCTGCCTCTCTACTGTCTGACAATGAGTAGTGGCAGGAACATTACTCAAAATTAGGACTTTCACACTCCATTTAATTTGCATTGCCTGTCAACCTGAACCATTTTTTTTTCTACACCGAACAAAAAATGTATGTAAACCAAAATTATATAAGATATAGTGATTAACTTCGGGATCTATTCTCCATAAGAGTGGAGTGAGCTGTGTGTCTATGTACTTTGTGTGTACTCATGCGTGTTGTTTGTAGTGTGTCAGCGACTGTGCATGTGAATGCGTCTGCATGCGTAACCTGATTATCTTGGTGGGAGCATCTGCAGACTGCACTGTAGGCTCACCCTTGATGTAAGCACCTCGGCTGGTGGCCAATGACATTAACCGTGGTTCTCGGTAATTCAGATTCTGGTTGGGAGCAGTATCATGATGTAATTGTCATATGGGGTTTGATTTCCAACATGACACAGATGGGATGGGCTTTAGAGGTGGAAAGATAGAGATGGGTAAAGAGGAACAGAGAGTGAGCGTGAGAGTGTAAATAAGTATGAGAAAAAGTGAGAGAGAGATCAACAACTGCTCCAATCACTGCACTCTGACTGTTTAACGTTACCTGTGAAGCTCTTAGCTGCCTATATATATATATATACAGGCTATTATTCACAGAGTACACCAAATATTAGGAACACCTTCCTAATATTGAGTTGCTTTTGCCCTCAGAACAGCCTCAATTCGTCAGGTTATGGACTCTAAAAGATGTCAAAAGCGTTCCACATGGATGCTGACCCATGTTGACGCCAATGCTTCCCACAGTTGTTTCAAGTTGGCTGGATGTCTTTTTGGTGGTGGACCATTCTTGATACACATGGGAAACTGTTGAGCATGAAAAACCCAGCATCATTGCAGTTCTTGACACAAACCGGTGTGCCTGGCACCTACTACATGTACCATATCCAATTCAAAGGCACTTAAATATTTTGTCTTGCCCATTCACCCTCTGAATGGCACACATACACAATCCATGTTTCAGTTGTCTCAATACTTAAAAATCCTTCTTTAACTTCTCCTCCTGTTCATCTACACTGATTGAAGTGGATTTAACAAGTGACATCAATAAGGGATAAGCTTTTACTGGATTCACCTGATCAGTCTGTCATGGAAAGAGAACATGTTCTTAATATGTTGTATACTCAGTGTACATGCACACTATTTTAGAGAATAGAAAACACCTGCTTTCTATTTTCCAGAGAATCTTCTGAAACCTAGGATGTGTCCCAAATGGCCCCATATTCCCTTTATAGTGCACTACTTTTGACCAGGACCCTTAGAGGTATAGGGTACCATTTAGGATGCAACCTTATTCTAAACTATAAAATACATTTAGGTAAAGAAAGTTGTGTCATAACAGTGTGTGTGAGAAAAACTAATGAGCACCTCTGTTCTGTTCAGTTCCTTCCATCCAGGAAGAATTGTATTATTCTTCCAATTTCACAGTTCACTGTGCTCATGTCTGTCTACCCACCCACACCTCCATTAACATGCATGAAGCACAGCAACAGTGCAAGCTCCGGGAAAGGTCTCCCAAAGTCAGAGTTTACTTTTTGGCATTGCTAAGGGTGTGAAAACTGTCAGCGATCACCACAGTCTGTCTGACTTGGTGCTTTTTATAATAAATACAACTGTCTTTTGTCTCATTAGAAACCTTGATATTTCATTTAGGACTCACATCAAACCGGTATGGGAAGTTAGGATAGTGAAGCGTTTCACAATTCCAGTCTTTGAGTACCCACACCAGTACATATTTCTATTGTAGCCCCAGACAAACTCACCTGATTCAACTCTTTGAGGTCTTGATGATTAGTTGACAAGTTGAATCAGGTATGCTTGTCTGGGGCTAGATCAAAAATGTGTACTGTTGGGGATACTTGGGGACTGGAGTTGGCAAACACTGGGATAGAGTATGCAAGTCATTGTTTTTGAGTGACACACACAATGATTTTCATTCATAGCCTGTTTTCGTTTTCATACACTGACGCAAGTAAACAAACAATGTGAGTCCAATTGACCCAAAGTGATTTATTTTTTTAATCTCCCAATCCACTGTTGGTAAATGATTTGAATATATTCATGCAAATTATCATTTTAATTAACAGTCAGAATTTGGGCAACTTGGCATTAGCGTGATGTGATCTATTATTGTTTTTTCCAGGGAATACATTTTAAGTAAACAAATAGCATCACAACAAGGATAATTATTCTTTATTGGGAAATGCAAAAGAGCAGATCAATAATTTGGTTGAGATTCACATCATCACAACTTATTTGACCCATTTTCGATCTCCCAACTAATATTAGGTTTTATGTATGGGACCTCTACTTATCAATACTATTTAATATAATCATGGTACTCACAGGGTTTATGTGGCTTTTCAGAGTCAGGTAGCTGGACTACAAATGCCAATGAATAATCTAGACATTAACTATTTTAATGGACATTATGTCCTTGTTTGCTTAAATGTTATGTATATGATAACTTGTATTCTTATACAGGTAACTGCCAAAATAATGGAAACACTTAAGTAAATGAGGGATATAAAGTATATTAAAGACAGATGCTTCCACACAGGTGTGGTTCCTGAGTTAATTAAGATATAAAATAACATCCCATCTTGCTAGAGCAATGTCGAAGTGACATTGACTAAAGAACAGTAGACTATAATACAGTCAATACAGATGAAGTCAGAAGTTTACATACACTTAGGTTGGAGTCATTAAAACTCGTACAACCACTCCACAAATTTCTTGTTAACAAACTATAGTTTTGGCAAGTCGGTTAGGACATCTACTTTGTGCATGACACAAGTAATTTGTCCAACAATTGTTTACAGACAGATTATTTCACTTAAATCACTGTATCACAATTCCAGTGGGTCAGAAGTGTACATACACTAAGTTGACTGCTTTTAAACAGCTTGGAAAATTCCAGAAAATTATGTCATGGATTTAGAAGCTTCTGATAGGCTAATTGACATAATTTCAGTCTATTGGAGGTGTACCTGTGGGTGTATTTCAATGCCTACCTTCAAACTCAATGCCTCTTTGCTTGACATCTTGGGAAAATGAAAAGAAATCAGCCAAGACCTCAGAAAAACTATTGTAGACCTCCACAAGTCTGGTTCATTCTTGGGAGCAATTTCCAAAACACCTGAAGGTACCACGTTCATATATACAACAATAGTACGCAAGTATAAACACAATGGGACCATGCAGCCATCATACTGCTCAGGAAGGAGACTCTTTCTGTCTCCTTAGAGAATAACATACTTTGGTGCGAAATATGCAAATCAATCCGAGAACAACAGCAAAGCACCTTGTGAAGATGCTGGAGGAAACAGGTAAAAAAGTATCTATATTCACAGTAAAAGGAGTCCAATATTGACATAACCTGAAAGGCCGCTCAGCAAGGAAGAAGCCACTGCTTCAAAACTGCCATAAAAAAGCCAGACTACGATTTGCAACTGCACATGGGGACAAAGATCGTACTTTTGGAGAAATGTTCTCTGATCTGATGAAACAAAAATAGAACTGTTTGGCCATAATGACCATCATTATGTTTGGAGGAAATAGGGGGAGGCTTGCAAGCCGAAGAACACCATCCCAACCGTGAAGCATGTGGGAGACTACCCGAAACATTTGACCCAAGTTAAACAATGTAAAGGCAATGCTACCAAATACTAATTGAGTGTATGCACACTTCTGACCCACTGGGAATGTGATGAAAGAAATTAAAGCTGAAATAAATCATCCGCTCTACTATTAATCTGACATTTCAAATTCTTAAAATAAAGTGGTGATCCTAACTGACCTAAGACAGGGCATTTTTACTATGATTACATGTCAGAAATTGTGAAAAACTAAGTTTAAATATATTTGGCTAAGGTGTATGTAAACATCTGACTTCAACTGTACATATGAGATGAGTAAAGAAGCACGTAAACATTATTAAAGTAATCTGTAATTCCAAGTCTATGTCGATAGGGCGGTAGCCTCTAAGGTGCAGTGTTGCGTAACCGGGTGGAAGTCGGCAGTGTTGGCTATTTAACAGTCTGATGGCCTTGAGATAGAAGCTGTTTTCCAGTCTCTCAGATTTGATGCACCTGTACTGACCTCTCCTTCTGGGATGAACAGGCTGTGGCTCAGGTGGTTGATGTCCTTGATCATCTTTTTGGCCTTCCTGTGATGTCCTGGAGGGCAGGTAGTTTGCCCCCGGTGATGTGTTGGGCAGACCGCACCACCCTCTGGAGAGACCTGCGGTGCAGTTGCCGTACCAGGTGGTGATACAGCCCGACAGGATGCTCTCAATAGTGCATCTGTAATAGTTGAAATGGGTGGACCATTTCAGATCTTCAGTACGCCGAGGAAATTGAGGATTTTCTCCTTCTCCACTGCAGTCCCGTCGATTTGGATAGGGGCTTGCTCTCTCCGCTGTTTCCTGAAGTTCACGATCAGCTCCTTTGTTTTGTTAACGTTGAGTGAGAGGTTATTTTCCTGCACCATTCTCCCAGAGGGCTCACCTCCTCCCTGTAGTCTTGTCATTGTTGGTAATCAGGCCTAGTGCTGTTCTGTCATCTGCAAACTTGATGATTGAATTGGAGGCATGCTTGGCCACGCAGTCATGGTTGAACAGAGAGTACAGGAGGGGGCTGAGCACACATCTTTATGGGGCCCCAGTGTTGAGGATCAGCGAAGTGGAGGTGTTGTTCCCTACCCTCAACGCCTGGGGGTGGCCCGTCAGGAAGTCCAGGACCCAGTTGGACAAGTCAGGGTTCAGACCCAGGGTCCCGAGCTTAATGATGAGCTTGGAGGGTACAATTGTGTTGAATGTTGAGCTATAGTCAATGAACAGCATTCTTACATAGGAATTTATCTTGTCCAGTTGGGATAGGGCAGTGTGCAGTGCGATGGCGATTGCGTTGTCTTTGGATCTGTTGGGGCGGTAAGCAAATTGAAGTGAGTCTAAGGTGTCAGGCAAGGGAGAGGTGATATAATCCTTAACTAGCATCTCAAAGCACTTCATGATGACAGAAGTGAGCGCTACGGGGCAATGGTCATTCAGTTCAGTTACCTTTGCTTTCTTGGGTACAGGAACAATGGTGGACATCCTGAAGAAAGTAGGGACAGCAGACTGGGATAGGGAGAGATTGAATATGTCCGTAAACACTCCAGCCAGCTGGTCTGCGCATGCTCTGTGCATGCTCATCACAAGAGGTTTTTATGCATTTCTTGTGTCTGTACAGCGATCCATTGGTTCAGCAAGAGAATTAGAAACGTCTATAACAAGGAGCTGTTAAAAAGGCTCCTACTTTCAGCAACATACAGTGATGACCGTCCCCATTTGTGAACATACAGATATGTAAATGATGGCAATACATTTCTGTGTCAATTTATCTGTATTCTCAGTGGGTTATTTTTCATTTGTAGCTCCAATGTAAGAACATGCTGGCCTAGCTACCATCTGAAGCGGCCGGTAGCATCCAATTGACTGTCACATATGATATGATTAGCATGTGTGGGGAAATGGCCTTGGCATTTAGGAGCGTATCCCAAATGGCATTCTATTCCCTTTAGAGTGTACTACTTTTGACCAGGGCCCATATGGCACTGTTCAAAAGTGCTGCACCACAAAGGGAATACAATGCCATTTTGGATGCATCCAGTCTGTGCATATGAGAGAAATGGAAACATAATGAGGTAATTCAGACACAAATACAGTGCCTTGCGAAAGTATTCAGCCCCCAATTTTTCCGTTTTTGATTTGTTAAAAAAGTTTGAAATATCCAATAAATGTCGTTCCACTTCATGATTGTGTCCCACTTGTTGTTGATTCTTCTGTATATGCAGCTCTCTGTCAACACATATTTTCAGAATGGTCAATCAGAACCATTTCATTTGTACCATGTTTGATTGATGAGATATTACCACAGATAAATGTTGTATGTTGTAAAACAAGGTTGCAGAATACAAAACATAAAAACTATGTTTTAAGTGAGAATAGGCATTGGTCGGAAGCCGAAAAAGAAAGGAAATTCACATGAGCACCACAATGTGTCACGCCCTGACCTTAGAGAGCTTTTTATGTCTCTATTTTGGTTTGGTCAGGGTGTGATTTGGATGGGCATTCTATGTTCCTTTTTCTATGTTTTGTATTTCTTTGTTTTGGCCGGGTATGGTTCTCACTCAGGGACAGCTGTCTATCGTTGTCTCTGATTGGGAACCATACTTAGGTAGCTTTTCCCCACCTATGCTTGGTGGGTAGTTGTTTTCTGTTTAGTGTTTTGCACCTGACAGGACTGTTTCGGTTTCGTTTATTCACTTTGTCATTTTTGTTTCAGTGTTCTGTTTAATAAAAGTCATGAACACTTACCACGCTGCGCTTTGGTCCGATTCCTCCTTGTCTGATGAGGACACCAGTTACACAATGCCTATTCCACTCATGCCCTACCAAGGTTTTCCATCACACCACTTTGACCTACTCCGGTAGCTGTGTTGCTATTGTAATTCAAACTATGTGTAGGCAGGTTGCGTAGGATTCAAACCTCAAACAGCCTACGATTAATTATATTTTCTGGGCATTGGATCACACACACACAGAGACAGAGACAGAGACAGAGAGACAGAGACAGAGAGAGAGAGACAGAGAGAGAGAGACAGAGAGAGAGAGAGAGAGAGAGAGAGAGAGAGAGGATCCCTTTAGGCAGGGGCCCTTGAATTAACTCAAAGAATGTAGGCATTTTTTGGATCAAACAGCATTCCTTCCCAATATTAAAACAAACATGTTACATAAGGAGGATTTGTTTATTCTTTATTTAGTAATAGTTGTTCATCAACCATTAAAGGCGTTTGTTATTGAATCAAGAAGATTCATTTGATATTACGCAACACTTGTTATTGCAGGGAGTCAGCTGTAATGTTACATCCTCTAGAACATGCGTATTAACATCTTACCCTATGAGGTCCAGAGTATTGCTGGTTTTCTGTTCTACCTGATAATTAATTGCACACACCTAGTGTCCCAGGTCTAATTCAGTCCCTGATTAGCGACAAGGTCCATATTTGCATTTGAGGGATCTAGATCTCACTTTAACAACATGATAGGAATCCGAAAAATATATTGTTTCTCTGACAACATGGTAATATGCGTATGAACAGTATTCTCAATGTTGATGGAGCATTTTAATCATATCTAGGTCTGTCATGGTTTGTGAGTCGGTTGAAGCCTGTGTTTTCACAATAACATCATATTATTACAGATGAGCAGATACACTTTTTAAGGAGCCTCTCTGTCGCTCTGTCTGGCAGAGCAGAGCAGAATTTGCCTCCCAGTCCGGTACAGTGTGCTTCTGTGTGTCTAATAGGGGGTGATGTAAGCAAGCAGTACGGTCTATACAGATGATAGGGGGTGACTCATCGGTTGGCAGCAGCCTGGCAGGCATTCACACACGCTATGTCCCAAATGGCATTCTATTCCCTATATAGTGCACTACTTTTGATCAGAGCCCATAGGGTAGAATCCAAAGGGCTCTGGTCAAAAGTAGTGCACTATTTGGGGAATTTGGAACACAGACACAAGCAGGGTACCAGGGTTTAATCCCATCAGTAAATAAACCTGATGAGATCTTCCAGGTTTGGTAATACTACTTCATGTCAGACACACATACTACAGGTAAAGATTCATATTAATATTTTTGTGCAAACAAACTTCTCCATGGCATATTTTGTAAATATTATTTTCAGTCTCGAAGTCTATAAACTCTTGGGTATTCACTCCCACACATAATCAGATTTCCAGAATAGCTCATTTCGTATTCTCTTTGTTGCAGGATCGTTTTAATGGGATGTTGGGAAAATGTGTTAGTGATGATAATTATGGGTTGCGGTCCAAAATGTCACCCTATTCCATACAATGTACTACATTTGACCATAGCCTATTGGGGTTTGACCAGAGCACAGTAGAGAATAGGTTACCACTTGGGATGCAACCCTGGTAGTGTGCTTCCCCATACCATGGCATGTTTAGAAATGGAGATAAGACTTCAGGAGAAATGTCAGAAAAGGTACCGGCTGCTACGAATCCCTACGAGGAGTGTTTGATAATAAAGATGTTATAATTGAGTGGGTACAGGCATATACTTCAATAGACATCTGCATGATACACATACTAATTGCCTGAAATTGTATTCCTATGCATAGTGTGTTCTACCACCTCGTATTCAAATGAGGATCGGAGATACGTACTCTGCTACTGCACTCATACAATAACAGTGGTGGGAAAAATGTCAACGATGAACAGCATTAACCCTTTGACAAAACACAGAATGTAATTACTTAAATTGTAATTATTTGATTCAGGTCGTAAATGATTAGTGTCAACTATATTTTCAAAATACGTTATCTATTGCAAGTATTGGATCTATTAGTGAGGATACAGGGTTTGCGAAATTAGGTAAAATTAAAAACATTTTTTTTTATATCCGTCTCGAATAACCATGATAATGAGTGCCACTGTGCAGTCACTGTTTTTCATGGTCCTTCAAAACAGGGCACTCCCTAGTCCATAAGGGTAAGAAGACAAAGGGTTTGTTCTGCAGTACACCATAGGGCCTGTCCAAAATGGCACCTATTCCACTACTTTTGATTAGGGCCCATATGATGCCATTTGAAACACAGTCTTAAAACACTTTACATCTTGTTGCAGCGGCTCAGCGTCCACCTAGAAAATCCTACAGCATACATTGCCTTCAGAATGTATTCACATCCCTTGACTTTTTCCACACTTGATCTGTATTACAGCCTGAATTTAAAATGCCCTCACCTCCTCCCTGTAGGCTGTCTCGCCGTTGTTGGTAATCAAGCCTACCGCTATTGTGTCGTCTGCAAACTTGATGATTGAGTTGGAGGCGTGCATGGCCACGTGGGTGTACAGGGAGTTCTGGAAGGGGCTGAGAACACACCATTGTGGGGCCCCAGTGTTGAGGATCAGCGGAGTGGAGATGTTATTTTCTTCCCTCACAACCAGGAAGTCCAGGACCCAGTTGCACAGGCCAGGTCGAGATCCAGGGTCTCAAGCTTAATAATGAGTTTGGAGGGTACTATGGTGTTGAATGCTGAGCTGTAGTCAATGAACAGCGTTCTTACATAGGTATTCCTCTTGTCCAGATGGGATAGGGCAATGTGCAGTGTGACGGCAATTGCAACGTTTGTGGACCTATTGGAGAGTTAAGCAAATTGAAGTGGGTCTAGGGTGACAGGTAAGGTAAAGGTGATATTATCCTTGACTAGTCTCTCAAAGCACTTCATGATGACAGAAGTGAGTGCTACTGGGCAATGTATTTTCAAGCATGGCGATGGCTGTTAGGTGTGCTTGTCATCGACAATGGATTTGTTTTATTAAAAGATCTAAGCACAGGCAAAATCAGTGGACCACCTGCTTTCAAACAGACACTGGGAGACAAATTCACCATTTAGCAGGAAAATAACCTAAAACACAAGGCCAAATATACACTGAAGTTGCTTACCAAGACGGCATGTATTGTTCCTGAGTGGCCTAGTTACAGTTTTGACTTAAATCGGCTTGAAAATCTACGGCAAGTCTTGAAAATGTCTGTCTAGCTATGATCAACAACCAGCTTGACTGAGTTTGAAGAATTGTAAAA
Source organism: Oncorhynchus mykiss (assembly GCF_013265735.2). Classification (NCBI taxonomy): domain Eukaryota; kingdom Metazoa; phylum Chordata; class Actinopteri; order Salmoniformes; family Salmonidae; genus Oncorhynchus; species Oncorhynchus mykiss. The sequence continues at coordinate 9,911,398 of NC_048568.1, read as the reverse complement.
TATTGTAAAATCCAGGTGTGCAAAGCTCTTAGAGACTTACCCAGAAAGACTCACAGCTGTAATTGATGCCGAAGGGGATTCTAACATGCATTGGCTCTGTGGGTTGAATACTTTTCTAAATCAAGATATATGTGTTTTATTTTTCATAAATGTTTTACAAATCTAGATTTTTTCTTCCACTTTGAAATTATGGATTGTTTGTTGTAGATTGTTGACAAAAATGACAATTAAATCCACTATAATCCTACTTTGCAACACAACACAATGTGGAAAAAGTCAAGGGGTGTTCATATTTTCTGAAGGCACTGTATATGCTATACATCAGGCCCCCTGCAAATGAGATTGCCAGAGACAGCCTGAACCTCCATCCACTTCCTCCCTTGGAGCCATGGGAACATAAACCATCCTGATGACAATTTCTGAATAAAGAAAATAGATAGACTGTATTATCAATATAATGATTATTTATGAACTTGGTAGACACAGGCATAGCAGGGAGAAGAGAGATGAGGACAGGAGTCTTATCATGGTATGATGACCCATTTATGTGCTTTTCAACAGGGGTGATACATCACAGGGACCTGGCACGCACAATAGTTCTATAGCTGCTGTTGATCCTATAGGGAGATTAATGTTAAAGAAATATAACAATCTGCAGGAACTATAGATTCGACATTTAAAGTACTGTGTACATCGAATAACTTATGTTTAATGCAGACACGACAGTACAGCACTACTAGACAAAGCATTACTTCCTTTATGTCTTCACTCATTCCTTTATTATTCACCTGTCATTCCTTTATTTATGAGCTTCACTCAATGTGCTTGTTTAAAAAGGTGTATCATCACTCCTGAGACAGTATGAGGCAGTAACACACAAGCTTGAACTTCATGGAATATATATGGGAGTACAGTTGCTATAATACATCTAAATGTGCGAAATCAAGTCAATAATTGTAGGAGATAGATTTGGGAGAGGTGGAAACCATGAAAGCTTTGACTTAATGAAATACTAATGCATATACATTTACTAATGCATACATCCTTTACAAATAAACAACATTATATTTCTCTGTGTTTAAATGGGGCTCCTCAATATGAGACCAAACAGTTATTTGTAGCAGTGCTGTTCAGTCCAGCTCCTGTAGTGTGGACCATGGAGTTTCGACCTCAGAAAAAGTGAACCAATTACCCAGGAAACACCCACGGTGAGCGTGGCATCATCATCCCTGTTCCCCATCCAGCTGGCCCTGGTGAAACAGATCACAGAGGTCAGAGGTCAGGGGCTGCTAAGTAATTTCCTTTTCATGTACAGTAAACGAGAGCTTGGACAGGGCAGCACTCAGTTCCAAAAGGCAACTTATTACCTACAAAGTGCACTAATTTTGACCAGGGCCCCATATACAGTTGAAGTCGGAAGTTTACATACACTTAGGTTGGAGTCATTAAAACTAGTTTTTCAACCATCTACTTTGTGCATGACAAGTCATTTTTCCAACAATTATTTACAGACAGATTATTTTCACTGTATCCCAATTCCAGTGGGTCAGAAGTTTACATACACTAAGTAGACTGTGCATTTAAACATCTTGGAAAATTCCAGAAAATTATGTAATGGCTTGAGAAGCTTCTGATGGGCTAATTGACATAAATTGAGTCAATTGGGGGTGTACCTTTGAATGTATTTCAAGGCCTACCTTCAAACTCAGTGCCTCTTTGCTGGACATCATGGGACAATTTATAGAAATCAGCCAAGACCTCATCCTTGGAAGGAATTTCCAAATGCAAATGCGAAATGTGCAAATCAATCCCAGAACAACAGCAAAGGACCTTGTGAAGATGCTGGAGTAGACAGGTACAAACTAATCTATATCTATAGCCACATTAAAACGAGTCCTATATCGACATAACCTAAAAGGCCGCTCAGCAAGGAAGAAGCCACTGCTCCAAAACTGCCTTAAAAAAGACAGACTACGGTTTGCAACTGCACATGGGGACAAAGATCGTACTTTTCGGAGAAATGTCCTCTGGTCTGAAGAAACAGAAATAGAACTGTTGGGCCATAATGACCATCGTTATGTTTGGAGGAAAATTACACCATCCCAACCGTGAAGCACGGGGTGGCAGCATCATGTTGTGGGGGTGCTTTGCTACAGGAGGAACTGTTGCACTTCACAAAATAGATGGCATCATGAGGACGGGAAAATTATGTGGATTTATTGAAGCTACATCTCAAGACATCAGTCAGGAAGTTAATAGGTCTTCCAAATGGACAATGACCCCAAGCATACTTCCAAAGTTGTGGCAAAATGGCTTATTAACCTGTTATGGCTGCAATCCCGATATCGGGATCGATATGACAACTACCAGTGTAAATAGAGGGCGCCAAATTCAAACCACAGAAATCTCATAATTACAATTCCTAAAACATACATGTGTCTGATATCAATTTAAAGCTATTATCTTTGTTAATCCCACCAAAGTGTCCGATTTCAAATAGGCTTTTCAGCGACAAACGATTATGTTAGGTTTCCACCAAACCACAATAAGCACAGCCATTTTCCAGCAAAATATAGCATTCACACACATTCCACCCGAGGAAGGTCTGGCCACTCCAAGACCTCTCCTTCATGGTTGACAACTCCACCGTGTCCCCCTCCCAGAATGCAAAGAACGTTGGCATGACTCTGTGACCTGTCGTTCTCTGCAAACAGCAACTTGCTCCTGCAGGTTCATGCTATACAACATCTGTAGAGTACAACCTCCCCTCACACAGGAAGCATTGCAGGTCCTAATCCAAGCACTTGCAGGTCCTAATCCAAGCACTTGTCATCCCACATCTGGACTACTGAAGCTCGCTGTAGGTTGAGTTCCTCGCTTGTGCCATTAAACCCCTGCAACTTGTCCAGAACACCTCAGGCCACCTGGTGTTTCTCAAGTTCTCCAATGTCAACCCCCTCCTCTGCACACTCCACTAGCTTCCAGTCAAATCTTGCATCCACTACAAGACCATGGTGCTTGCCTATAGAGCAGCAAGGGGAACTGCCCATCCCTAATTTCAGACTATGCTCAAACCCTACATACCAACCCAAGCACTCCAGTCTGCCACCTCTGGTCTTTTGGCCCTCCCATACCTATGGGAGTTCAGCTCCTGCTCAGCCCAGTCAATTCTATTTTATGTCCAGGCACCCCAATGGTGGAACGAGCTTCCCCCTAATGCTAGGAGAACTGTCTTTGCTGATTTATTAAGGAAAATTAGTGGTTGTCCCACCAGGCTATTTAACAATGATGAAACTGGAAGTGCTAAATGACTAAAATGTAAATGTATACAAGAGCAAGTACTTTATCAGATTAAAACCTCCAGTGACTCCCCATCCCGCATGCGGGAGCGTAATCATCGACTGGCACTAATTAGCATAACGCAACGGACATAAATATTCTTAGAAAATATTCCCATTCATGAAAATCACAAATGAAATATATTGAGACACAGCTTAGCCTTTTGTTAATCACCCTGTCATCTCAGATTTTCAAAATATGCTTTACAGCCAAAGCTAGACAAGCATTTGTGTAAGTTTATTGATAGCCTAGCATAGCATTTTGTCCAGCTAGCAGCAGGTAACTTGGTCATGGAAATCAGAAAAGCAATCAAATTAAATTGTTTACCTTTGATGAGCTTTCGGATGTTTTCACTCACGAGACTCCCAGTTAGATAGCAAATGTTCCTTTTTTCCAAAAATATTATTTTTGTAGGCGAAATAGCTGCGTTTGTTCTTCACGTTTGGCTGAGAAATCGCCCGGATAATTGCAGTCACGAAAACGGCGAAAAATATTCAAAATTAGCTCCATAATATTGACAGAAACATGGCAAACGTTGTTTATAATCAATCCTCAAGGTGTTCTTCAAATATCTATTCGATAATATATCCACCGGAACAATTAGTTTATCAGTAGGACCGATTGGAATAATGGCTACCTTTGTATTTTACGCGAGAGTCACTCTGGGAGCCATCAGGTGACCACTTGCGCAATGTAGCCGCTTACGGGTATTCTTCAACATAAATGCGTAAAACTACGTCACAATGCTGTAGACACGTTCGGGAATACGGAGAAAGAGTAATCTGGTTGATAGCCCATTCACTGCTCAATAGGGACGCATGGGAACGCAGCGCTTTCAAAAAATGAGGCACTTCCGGATTGGATTTTTCTCAGGCTTTCGCCTGTAACATCAGTTCTGTAATACTCACAGACAATATTTTTACAGTTTTGGAAACTTTAGAGTGTTTTCTATCCTAAGCTGTCAATTATATGCATATTCTAGCATCTTGTCCTGACAGAATATCCCGTTTGAAAATACTGCCCCCTAGTCACAAAAGGTTATTAATTAATAAAGTGTTATTGTCAAGTGGTTTGATCATAGCAAGGTAAACCAATGACCTTGTAATGATTTTCTACATATTGTTACGGTACAGCCTTATTCTAAAATGGATTAAATGAATTGTTCCTCATCAATCTAGGCGCAATACCCCATAATGATAAAGCAAAAAAAAAATTGAAATGTTATTAATTATAAAAAATGTAATACATAAATACCTGATATACATAAGTATTCAGACCGTTTACTATGAGCCTCGAAATTGAGTCTCATAGTAAAAAACAGCACCTGAAGGACTCAGACCATGAGAATCCAGATTCTCTGGTCTGATGAAACCAAGATTGAAATGTTTGGCCTAAATGCCAAGCATCATATCTGGAGGAAACCAGGCACCACTCATCACCTGGCCAAAACTATCCCTACGGTGAAGGATGGTGGTGGCAGCATCATACTATGGGGATGGTCAGGATCGAGGGAAAGATGAACAGAGCAAAGTCCATAGGGATCCTTGATGAAAGCCTGCTCCAGTGCTCAGGACCTCAGACTGGGGTGCAGGTTCACCTTCCAACAGGACAACAACCCTCAGCACACAGCCAAGACAATGCAGGAGTCTCTAAATGTTCTTGAGTGGCCCAGCTAGACCCCGGACTTGAAACCGATCAGACATCTCTGGAGAGACCTGAAAATTGCTGTGCAATGACGCTCCCCATCCAAACTGAGTGCTTGAGAGGAGCTGCAGAGAAGAACGGGAGAAACTCCCCAAATACAGGTGCGCCAAGCTTGTAGCGTCATACCCAAGATGACACGAGGCTGTAATCGCTGCCAAAGGTGCTTCAACAAAGTACTGAGTAAAGGGTCTGTATACTCAAGTAAATGTGACATTTAAGTTTCTTTGTATATATATTTGTAAATAATTCTAAAAACCTATTTTTGCTTTGTCAATATTGGGTATTGGGTTGCAAAGGTTTTGTCTTTAATGCATTTTAGAATAAGGCTGTAACGTAACAAAATGTGGAAGAAAGTGCAGGGGTCTGAATACTTTCCAAATTAACTGTATTCTGCCTTCCATCACTGCACATGGGCAGTACAAAGGAGAGCTACAAAGTTAAATGTAATATTCTGTACTAGCTAGGGTGTAAAGGAGAAATGTGCTTTCATTTGGCAGCGGTGGCAGGGTAAATCGAGTATAGAAATTGAGCTCTTGATGAGGCATGAACACTTAGGGCTCTCACTTCAGTCCAGGAATGATTTATTTTAATGGTCACCCAGGGACCCACTGTTACACTGTGTTGGAATGTGTTGGCGTATTAGAAAATGAAAGCTGATGTCAGGCTGATGTTCATTCTATTGGTTCATTTAGGTGTGTGAGTCAAAGTAGGAGAGTACAATGAGAGAGTTGTGTCTCAAATGGCACATTATTCCCTATTTAGTGCACTACTTTTGACCATAGCCCTATAGGGCTCTTGTCAAAAGTAGTGCACTATATAGGGAATATGGTGCCATTTGGGACAGAGCTTCATCACTGAGAAAATGGCAGAGCCTGAAGCGTGATTGATGTCACATCAATCCAGAAGCTGAGTAGCTAGAGGATTCACACACTCATCTCTGACTACAGCAGGACAGCTCAAGTGTCTGTGTTCCCTAATTAGCACACTTCTTTTGACCAGGCTCTGGTCAACAATAGTGCACTATGACAGGTTAGGCCCCCTACCCCAAGGCAGTAATAATGAAAGACAGTTCTGCTTTAAAATAATGAAAATATATTGTCAACAACACAACAGGCACAATTTCACAGTTCTCAGAATAGCCTACTGTAACCTACCTCATGTGCAAGTGTAGCCTAGCTTGAAGATAACCAATGAAAACATAGCAATACAAACTAGCAGTCTTACAGCATTTACATCAGATATCCCAATAACAAACAAAAATAAATAAAGAACGACACCCGTTACTGTGTTCATGGAGTCTGTATGAGGGCTGGCAGGGACAAAAATAACAGAAGGAGCCTGCAACGTTGTCACGGTAATATTCTTCTCCTTATGAATTGTTAATTAGGCCTAAATGTGCATTATTCATAGTGCCCCATCTTATTTATTTATTTTACCTTTTTTTAACCAGGTAGGCAAGTTGAGAACAAGTTCTCATTTACAATTGCGACCTGGCCAAGATAAAGCAAAGCAGTTCGACAGAAACAACGACACAGAGTTACACATGGAGTAAAACAAACATACAGTCAATAATACAGTATAAACAAGTCTATATACAATGTGAGCAAATGAGGAGGGAGGTAAAGGCAAAAAAGGCCATGGTGGCAAGGTAAATACAATATAGCAAGTAAAACACTGGAATGGTAGTTTTGCAATGGAAGAATGTGCAAAGTATAAATAAAAATAATGGGGTGCAAAGGAGCAAAATAAATAAATAAATTAAATACAGTTGGGAAAGAGGTAGTTGTTTGGGCTAAATTATAGGTGGGCTATGTACAGGTGCAGTAATCTGTGAGCTGCTCTGACAGTTGGTGCTTAAAGCTAGTGAGGGAGATAAGTGTTTCCAGTTTCAGAGATTTTTGTAGCTCGTTCCAGTCATTGGCAGCAGAGAACTGGAAATTGCATTGCATTTGTCATGTACTGTCATGTTGTGTCTTGTTTCTGTCCTTTCCCTTCACCCTGTCTCCCTCTGCTGGTCGTTGTTAGGTTACCTTTTCTCCCCCTCTTTTCCCCAGCTGTGCCTTGTCTCCTCCTAACTACCTCGTCACCCCTTTTCCCACCTGTTCCCTTTTTCCCTCTGATTAGGTCTCTATATCTCTCTCTGTTCCTGCTCCTGTCCTTGTCGGATTCTTGTTTGTGTTGTTCATGCCTGAACCAGACTATCGTCATGTTTGCTGCAACCTTGTCCTGTCCTGTCGGAACCTGCCGGTCCATCTGAGCCTACGTTTTGTTTTGTTATTAAAGAAGCTCTGTTTACGTTAATTCGCTTTTGGGTCCTCATTCACGCACCGTAACAGCATTACTGTGTAATGTCAAACAACTGAAAAGTCCACAACTTTAGATGTCCTCTTCTTTCAGGACATAAGTAAATCACTTCAACTCACATCTCTCCTCTGGTGTCGGTAACAATTCTTATCCATCACTCTGGCTGGTAGCTAGCTCCATCGATTGAACTCACGTTAATCGTGAAGGCGAAAATGACACTGTGTTGGAATGTGTTGGCGTATTAGAAAATGAAAGCTGATGTCAGGCTGATGTTCATTCTATTGGTTCATTTAGGTGTGTGAGTCAAAGTAGGAGAGTACAATGAGAGAGTTGTGTCTCAAATGGCACATTATTCCCTATTTAGTGCACTACTTTTGACCATAGCCCTATAGGGCTCTTGTCAAAAGTAGTGCACTATATAGGGAATATGGTGCCATTTGGGACAGAGCTTCATCACTGAGAAAATGGCAGAGCCTGAAGCGTGATTGATGTCACATCAATCCAGAAGCTGAGTAGCTAGAGGATTCACACACTCATCTCTGACTACAGCAGGACAGCTCAAGTGTCTGTGTTCCCTAATTAGCACACTTCTTTTGACCAGGCTCTGGTCAACAATAGTGCACTATGACAGGTTAGGCCCCCTACCCCAAGGCAGTAATAATGAAAGACAGTTCTGCTTTAAAATAATGAAAATATATTGTCAACAACACAACAGGCACAATTTCACAGTTCTCAGAATAGCCTACTGTAACCTACCTCATGTGCAAGTGTAGCCTAGCTTGAAGATAACCAATGAAAACATAGCAATACAAACTAGCAGTCTTACAGCATTTACATCAGATATCCCAATAACAAACAAAAATAAATAAAGAACGACACCCGTTACTGTGTTCATGGAGTCTGTATGAGGGCTGGCAGGGACAAAAATAACAGAAGGAGCCTGCAACGTTGTCACGGTAATATTCTTCTCCTTATGAATTGTTAATTAGGCCTAAATGTGCATTATTCATAGTGCCCCATCTTATTTATTTATTTTACCTTTTTTTAACCAGGTAGGCAAGTTGAGAACAAGTTCTCATTTACAATTGCGACCTGGCCAAGATAAAGCAAAGCAGTTCGACAGAAACAACGACACAGAGTTACACATGGAGTAAAACAAACATACAGTCAATAATACAGTATAAACAAGTCTATATACAATGTGAGCAAATGAGGAGGGAGGTAAAGGCAAAAAAGGCCATGGTGGCAAGGTAAATACAATATAGCAAGTAAAACACTGGAATGGTAGTTTTGCAATGGAAGAATGTGCAAAGTATAAATAAAAATAATGGGGTGCAAAGGAGCAAAATAAATAAATAAATTAAATACAGTTGGGAAAGAGGTAGTTGTTTGGGCTAAATTATAGGTGGGCTATGTACAGGTGCAGTAATCTGTGAGCTGCTCTGACAGTTGGTGCTTAAAGCTAGTGAGGGAGATAAGTGTTTCCAGTTTCAGAGATTTTTGTAGCTCGTTCCAGTCATTGGCAGCAGAGAACTGGAAATTGCATTGCATTTGTCATGTACTGTCATGTTGTGTCTTGTTTCTGTCCTTTCCCTTCACCCTGTCTCCCTCTGCTGGTCGTTGTTAGGTTACCTTTTCTCCCCCTCTTTTCCCCAGCTGTGCCTTGTCTCCTCCTAACTACCTCGTCACCCCTTTTCCCACCTGTTCCCTTTTTCCCTCTGATTAGGTCTCTATATCTCTCTCTGTTCCTGCTCCTGTCCTTGTCGGATTCTTGTTTGTGTTGTTCATGCCTGAACCAGACTATCGTCATGTTTGCTGCAACCTTGTCCTGTCCTGTCGGAACCTGCCGGTCCATCTGAGCCTACGTTTTGTTTTGTTATTAAAGAAGCTCTGTTTACGTTAATTCGCTTTTGGGTCCTCATTCACGCACCGTAACAGCATTACTGTGTAATGTCAAACAACTGAAAAGTCCACAACTTTAGATGTCCTCTTCTTTCAGGACATAAGTAAATCACTTCAACTCACATCTCTCCTCTGGTGTCGGTAACAATTCTTATCCATCACTCTGGCTGGTAGCTAGCTCCATCGATTGAACTCACGTTAATCGTGAAGGCGAAAATGACAGTCATTTGGTGGTATGGGACAATCCTCTTCCAGAACTAGCACGTTATGTTTCTCCAACAATACTTACTTACTGAATTTGGGTCTTCTTTACTCGTTATCATTTTCTCTCTCTCCTCCTTTTGCAACACATTTGCTTGCGCACTCCCTTGCTCCACCTTTCCCCAGGACCTTTTCAGAGCCGGCCGTTACGTCATCTGGCACATAGTAGTCTTGGAAAGTCACGGTATAAAACATCAAAAGCCATATCCCTGGACTCCGCCATACATGCTTCAGATAATACTGATAGACATGCAATGGTGCTGTGCTATTTTGTTCTTTTTTGCATTGTTTGTAACTCATATTGTACATAATGATGCTGCTACCATCTCTTATGACCGAAAAGGGCTTCTGGACATCAGAATAGCAATTACTCAACTTAAACAGGACTATGTTTTTTCTTTAACGCAAAGGATATACTGCCAAGTAAGAATTCGCTGATGAGTAGGTAAATCACCAATAGCCAACGTGTAATCATTTGAAAACAAACTGGACGATCTACGGTTACGACAATACTACCAACGGTCCATCATTTAAAATATATATATTTTGTTTCACTAGACGTGGCTGAACAACGACACTGATAAAATAGAGCTGGCTGCCTTCTCCGTGCATCAGCAAGACAGAGCAGCTACGTCTGGTAAGACAAGGGGTGGGATGTGTGTCTATTGTCAATAACTGCTGTTGGCACGATGTCTACTATTAAAGAAGTCTCAAGGTATTGCTAACCTGAGGTACAATACCTCTTGATAAGCTGTAGATCACACTTTCTACCAAGAGAGTTCTGATCTATATTATTTGTAGCCGTCTATTTACCACCACGAACCGATGCTGGCACTAAGGCCGCACTCAACCAGCTGTATAAGGCCATAAGCATACTAGAAAATGCTTATCCAGAAGTGATGAACCTAGTGGCCAGGGACTTTAATGCATGCAAACATAAATCTGTTTTAGCTAATTTCTAGCAGTATGTCACATGGGCAACCAGGGTAAAAAATCTCAATACCACCTTTTACCCCACACACAGAGACGCGTACAAAGCTCTCCCTCGCACTCCATTTGGCAAATCTGACCATAATTATATCCTCCTGATTCCTGCTTACAATCAACAATTAAAGCAGGAAGCACCAGTGACTCAATAAAAAAGTGATCAGAAAGCAGATGCTAAACTATGCTAGGAGTGTTATGCTGGCACAGACTGGAATATTTTCTGGGATTCTTACGATGAAATTGAAGAGTATACCACCTCAGTCATCGGCTTCATCAATGAGTACATCAATTATATCGTCCCCACAGTGACTGTACCTACATACCGAAACCAGTAGCCATGGATTACAGGAAATATCCACACTGAGCTTTAAATTTGCATGGATTAAAGTCCCTGGCTACTAGGTTCATCACTTCTGGATGAGCATTTTCTAGTATGCTTATACAGCTGGTTGAGTGTGGTCTTAGTGCCAGCAATATGGGTCCTAATTATTAGACTTTCCCATTGAAATGCGTTGAAAAGTCCAATGATCTCAACAACAACAAAAAATCCTAGATGGATTGTCCTCTGGGTTTCGCTTGCCAAATCAGTTCTGTTATACTCACAGACATTATGTTAACAGTTTTAGAAACTTTACAGTGTTTTCTATCCAATACTACCATGCATATGCATATCCTAGCCTGGGGGCCTGAGTAACAGGCAGTTTACTTTGGGGACCTCAGTCATCCAAGCTTCCGAATACTGCCCCCTAGCCTTAAAAAGTTAATAAAGGTGTCGTGTGTGGCCACGCAGTCATGGGGGAACAGGGAGTGCAGAAGGGGACTAAGCACACACATTTAAGGTGTGTGTTGAGAGTCAGCGTGGCGGAGGTGTTGTTGCCTGCCCTCACCACCTGGAGTGGCCCATCAGGATGTCCAGGATCCAGTTGTAAAGGGAGGTGTTCAGTCCCAGGGACCTTAGCTTAGTGATGAGCTTCGAGAGCACTATGGTGTTGAACGCTGAGGAGTAGTCAATGACCATCATTCTCACATAGGTGTTCCTTTTGTCCAAATAGGAAAGGGTAGTGTGGAGATTGTGTCATCAGTGGATCTGTTGGGGCGGTATGCGAATTGGAGTGGGTCCAGGGTGTCTGGGATCATGGTGTTGATGTGAGCCATGGCCAGCCTTTCAGAGCATTTTATGGAAACAGATGGTCATTTAGACAGGTTACCTTAGTGTTCTTGGGCACAGGGAGTATGGTGGTTTGCTTAAAACATGTAGGTGTTACAGACTGGGTCAGGGAGATGTTGAAATTGTCAGTGAAGACACTTGCCATCTGGTCAGCGCATGCTCCGAGTACACGTCCTGGTAATCCATCTGGCCCTGCGGCCTTGTGAATGTTAACCTGTTTAAAGGTCTTACTCACATCGTCACTGGGTAGCTCGTTGCTGGGTTTCTTTGAAATCCGTGATAGTTTGCAAGCCCTGCCACATACGACATGTTTCAGAGCCGGTGTAGTAGGTTTAGTTCTTAGTCCTGTATTGACCCTTTGCTTGTTTGATGGTTTGTCGGAGGGTGTTGCGGGATTTTTTATCAGTATAAGAGTTAGTGTCCCGCTCCTTGAAAGCGACAGCTCTAGCCTATAGCTCAGTGCTGATGTTGCCTGTAATCCATGGCTTCTGTTTGGGATGTGTATGTATGGTTACTATGGGGACGACATCGTCAATGCACTTATTAATGAAGACGGTGACTGATCTGGTAATCTCTTTTATTCCGTCGGATGAATCCCAGAACATATTCCAGTCTGTGCTAGTGAAACTGTTCTCTATATTAGCATCCGCTTCATCGGACCACTTCCGTATTGAGTGCGTCACTGGTACTTCCTGTTTGAGTTTTTATTTGCAAGTACAAATCAGGAGGATACAGTTATGGTCAGATTTGAAAAATCGAGGGTGAGGGAGAGCTTTGTATGCGACTCTGTGTGTGGAGTAAAGGTAATCTAGATTTTAGTTGCACAGGTGACATGCTGTAAAAATGATGTAAAAAGAACAGAGTTGAAGGGAATAGTTTTTTTTGCTCTGATCTTAACAACGTTAGGGCTGCAATCCCGTTAACGGGAATGATATGACAACAGCCATTGAAAGTGCAGGGCGCCAAATTCAAAACAACAGAAATCTCATAATTAAAATTCCTCAAACATAGATCTATTTTATAACGTTTTAAAGGTAATCTTGTTGTGAATCCCACTACAGTGTCCAATTTCAAATAGGCTTTACAGAGAAAGCACCACAAACGATTGTTAGGTCACCACCAACTCACAGAATATTTCAGCCATTTTTCCAGCGAAAGAGAGGAGTCAAAAAAAAGCACAAAAAGCACAAATAGAGATAAAATTAATCACTAAGCTTTGTTGATCTTCATCAGATGACACTCATAGGACTTCATGTTACACAATACACAATGTGTTGTTTGATAAAGTTGTTTGATAAAGTTGATAAAGTTCATATACAAAAATCTCAGTATACATTGACGTTCACTAGTTGCAAACACATCCGGTGATATTTCAGAGAGCCACATCATTTTACAGAAATACTCATTACAAATACAATTGTTAGACATGGCAATATAGATATACCTCTCCTTAACCTGTAGTGACGCCCAGCCCGTGAACGGGACCGTTATCATCATCTGACACTAATTAGCATAACGCAACGGACATAAATCTTCCTAGAAAATATTCCTATTCATGAAAATCACAAGTGAAATATATTGGAACACAGTTTAGCCTTTTGTTAATCACCCTGTCATCTCAGATTTTCAAAATATGCTTTAAAGCCAACGCTAGACAAGCATTTGTGTAAGTTTATCGATAGCCTAGCATAGCATTATTCCTTGCTAGCAGCAGGCAAACTTGTCACGGAAATCAGAAAAGCAATCAAATTAAATAGTTTACCTTTGATGAACTTCGGATGTTTTCACTCACGAGACACCCAGGTAGACAGCCAAAGTTAATTTTTTCCCAAAATGTTATTTTTGTAGGCGAAATAGCTCCGTTTGTTCTTCACGTTTGGCTGAGAAATAGCCCTGAAATTGCGGTCACCACAAAGCTCCATAATATCGACAGAAACATGGCAAACGTTGTTTAGAATCAATCCTCAAGGTGTTTTTCTAATATCTATTCGATAATATATCCGTAGGGACAATTCCTTTTTCTCTAGGACCGATTGGAGTAATGGCTACCTCTGCACTTAACGCGAGAATCTCTCTCGGAGCCACCATGTGACCACTTACGCAATGTGCCCCCATACGGCTATTCTTCGACAGAAATGCGTAAAACTACGTCACAATGCTGTAGGCACCTTGGGGAATACGTAGAAAGCGTAAGCTCATTCATGGTACATTCACAGCCATACAGGGAGTCATTGGAACGCAGCTCTTTCAAAACCTGGGGCACTTCCGATTGGATTTTTCTCAGGCTTTCGCCTGCAACATCAGTTCTGTTATACTCACAGACAATATCTTTACAGTTTTGGAAACGTTAGAGTGTTTTCTATCCAAAGCTGTCAATTATATGCATATTCAAGCATCTTTTCCTGACAAAACATCCCGTTAAAAACGGGAACGTTTTTTTCCCAAAAATGAACGGCGCTCAGAAAATAAATAAAAGGATCCGCCATGTTGGAGTCAACAGAAATCACATAATAAATATTCCCTTACCTTTGACGATTTTCATCAGAATGCACTCCCAGGAATCGCAGTTCTACAATAAATGCTTGATAACGTTGTTCGATAATGTCCATTATTTATGTCCAAGTAGCTACATACCTTAATAATGCCTTATGAACCTGTCTTCGATGACAATCCATCAGGCCACTATGAGGTCTACCTGTGTCGATTCTAAGCTTCCTGAAGCAACCGGAGGTGGTTAAAATCACCTTATAAGTGTTTTTCCATACCCAACCTGATGATTGATAAAAATAGAGAATTCAACCCTGTGTAAATCAGTCAGTTCTTAACATATAGACTTAAAACTCAGGATTCTGTAAAAGCATACCCCAATGAGGATATGCGTTCACATTCAGCTTCCTGTGCCAACCGCAAGTGCCAAAATTGGTGTCATAGGGGCTGTTTCAAAGGGTTAAAAAAGTCAGATCTTTCCAAAACTTCATATGTGTGATTAGGCAACCCTCATGAATGTAAATCAGTCATGTCTCCCATAAAATTTCCAAGAAAAACTCACACACACACAAACAGCTTGGATGGAGGGACACAGTGTGGTGCGTAGAGACAGACAGAGCCTGAAATAGTTACCTTTGTTCGAACTAAAATAACAATTTAGAAACCTGTTCTAGAGCTCAGGTCGATAGTGCGTGGTGAGTTATGTGGCTCTAGAAAGTTCTCGGACCGAGAAACAGCCTCGTACATTTGCAATGACTTCAATTCATTTTGACCATTACAAAAATTACGACATTTAGAAAAGTCCAAGAGTCGCAAGACTAGGTCCATTGAAACCGGCTCGGCCCATAGAGACAGACCCCAACGTTTCTGTCCGATAGCTCATTCAAGGACCCCGTAGCAAGGCATGGAAAAAAGTGGATTTTCAGCACCAATTAAAGGCTTTCTCGGGCACCAAATGACTTATCGAGCCGAAACTTGGGATTCGGGGTCGCTTCAGCTAGGCGTACACATAATGTCAGAACTGGACCCGCAGCTAGAACGTAACTACGTGTTTTATGTTTTTATTATGGTTTGAACAGAAGGCGCTGTGAATTTTGGGCCAGCTCTGAAGTATGTGATAGTTGGCTTCTAAACGAGTTGGAAAAAGTGGGTGTGTTGTCAGTTTGTATCAGTTTGGTGTCAGAATGACATCTAATTGACTGATGGACGTTGACTTGCTGGTTGACTTTTGTCCATTTGCAATATGTTTAAACAGTGAGGTACAATCACCAAAATGACATTCTGAAATCAACACCAACGAGCGATGGAGAGGAACCACTATCACTGCCCGGCCGTCCCGAGTTCATCAGGCCAGTCAATTTATCATTTCTGCAGGATTTTTGAGCATGACAAATTTGTGATGGTAAATGCCCATTGAAACATATTGCAAATGCACGTGCATATGGGGGTGATACGTTTTTGAATTTTTTTTCAGTTTTTCAAAATTTTACTTTTGGGTCTTGACTTGTGTTACATTTGCAATGTGAAAAATCACAGTGGAGCGCACTCGCCATCTGTTGGATTTATGCAGTGTTACACTTGGCATTTGCCATATGGCATTTGCAATCAACTGAATGAAACGACGCCGAATTGAGTGGTATTGGACACTGTGTATATGGTTTGTGCAGTGCCAATGACTTCCCATTCATTTTTGTACATTTCAGGGGGGTGTTCCCTTACTTTTGTCATGGAACGCAGGTCGCTATCATGTGAAATGCGCTTGACCAGGACTTGGCTCTCTGCCAGAACACTGACTCAAAGAGCTCCCATCCGGCTCCACAATACAGTAGAAGCCTCATTCAAGTTTTTAAAGACGGTTGACATCTAGTGGAAGCCCTAGGAAGTGCAACTTTATCCATATCCCACAGTGTATTCAATAGGGGCTGGGTTGAAAATCGACCAACCTCAGATTTTCCACTTCCTGTTTGGATTTATTCTCAGGTTTTTGCCTGCCATATGAGTTCTGTTATACTCACAGACATCATTCAAACAGTTTTAGAAACTGCAGAGTGGTTTATATCCAATATTAATAGTAATATGCATATATTAGCAACTGGGACTGAGGAGCAGGCCGTTGACTCTGGGCACCTCTGGGCACCTTTCTTCCAAGCTACTCAATACTGCCCCTGCAGCCATAAGAAGTTAACTTTTTTAGTAAATAATGTTTATAGCATTGTTTCCTATGACCGAAAAGAGCGTCTGGACATCAACTATCACTGACCTCAATTTGGATGATGAATTAAACTTAGATATTACTCCGCTGTTGGAGCTAGAAACATATCCATATCCCACAGTGTACACTACACCTGCAATAACATCTGCTAAACACGTGTATGAGACCTCCACGATGAGAGAAACCTGCATCCCAAATGGTACACTATACCCAATATGGTAAACTACTTGACTTTTGATTAGAGCCAAAAGTTTGGCACTACATAGAAAAAGGGTGCCATTTGGGAACTAGACAGGAGCATGACCAATGGTCCATCTCCACCGTACTACACCACCACCGTGTCATTTCCTTTTTCTCCTCTGACTTTGCTGCTGTCTCATAGAGGACCCGGACAGTTGAGCGATGTGTGGTTGTGACTCCTCTGCCCGGTTTTATTCAAACTTGGTGGCAAGATGAACGATCAAGCTGACTAACTCTGATAGATCGGTCATGGAGGGTGAGAGGCGTGGGATGACTTAGGGCCGTTGAGGAAGCAGTAATTCAATAGGCCACTTTCCAGGGCCCTACAGAGGTGTCAGCCTGCTAGACACATGGAGGGAGATTGCGGAGGAGGGAGGGAAGATGTGCCCGGTATTTGATTTGCTCAACATGGGGAAGGGACATGTTCAAACCTATCTCTTTCTTCCATATGTCCTGCCTGGGGCTAAACTGTGTCATACAGACTGGACAAGAGGAGCCATTTCACCACTGGTACTCCCTATTTATTCCACCATACAGTACAATAACCTATGAATACCTTTCATACCTTTTCTCCATTTTCTTTCTCTCTTCAGTGTTGAGAAGGCCCCGTAAGTAAGCTTTTCACTGCTAGTCCACACCTGTTGTTTACGAAGCATGTGACAAATAACATTTGATTTGATGTGTTATATTTCATAGAGCTAAAGTAATAATAATCCTACAGTTCATGGGGCTACAGTGCATGCTCTGTTTAAGTGTTTAAAAATGTATAAAGTCTTTAGGATCTGGGGATGTTTCTTAACAGAAGGATGCCTCAAACATTACAAGGAATCTATTATTGACTGTTTCCTCCCACTGTATTATTTTTAATATGGTGTATAAAAAGGGTTGTGAAATAAGCTTTCTTCTAATTGTCTCGTTACACAAGCTGTGTGAGGAGGATGTAAGATTGGAGTGCTCCACACACAGGTCTTTTCTCAATTAGATTTGCTCAACTCCTGCGTTCTCTCTTCTCCGTTCTTGCTTGCGTCCTTTTGAAAAAGTAATCGAGGAGAGGTGGCAAGAAGTGAATGTGGACGAAAATGTGCTTTTATGAAATGGAAATGAGAAGCTCCTTCTCCACTCCTCAGGCAAATGACGTTTACATTTTATAGCTAAATGGATAAGTAGCATATAGTTTTTAAAATTCTCCTCTGACAATACAACATCTGATTCAAAGGGGATGTAGCAGATATCAAAACTCTTCCGCGGTAGGACACACTTGTGCATTCTCACCAAAAGGAGGTTATCGAGGAGGGGAGGAACATTTTCCGTTTAAATTTAATGAATTTACTTTACATACTTCTCGATCACTTATCGGTTTCCGGTCAGAGGATGGACTTTTGCCCAAATGAGACTCCCACACCACACACATACAGTACATCACAGAGGGGGTGAAAATGCTGTGTGACAGGTGTCACTTAGTTGTGATTTGTTCCAGGTGTTATCTGTTAGTTGGGGGTGGGGTATTCCTTTTTCTGTAAATTCCCAGTTTCCCTGTCTCCATCACATCTCTTTTTACCCGTGTACAAGATGGCTTGTGCTGGGAGGACGAGAGCGGGATCAGTGTGGCTTAGTTCAAATTCAGAAGATCCAAATCGTGTATGTGTGCGTGTGGGGAGAGTGCTCATCTCCCTTCAGATCCGTTCTTCTTCTCCCAGAACATGCCTTTCATTAACTTCAAGCACTTTTGTAAATTGTTATTGAAAGCTAACGTTTAATCTAACTATTATGTGTTGTACGAGTGACAGAGCCGAAGATAATGTTTGACATGTGCAAAGCGCTCCTATTATTTGTCGAATATTTTTGGTCATCTCGAAATCATTGCAACTTGAAAATAAGACTTTCAGTAGTGTTGCGTGGGTATAATCACTGGGGAACCAAGCCAGAAAAAAGCGATATTACAACCTGTGTTGTGATTATTTGCTTTGTTTGCTGCTCTATAACCCCTTAGTTCCTATGCCACCCTGATATATAAGGCAGAGTCAACAAGAAGAACCACATGTTTGTTTCATCACAAAACCAGAGAGCAACATCTGTCCGGTGAAGTCCCCAAAACATATGGCATGTAACAAACAGTCTCATGATCTACAGCATGATCAAGCAAGTTAATGTTTGCGCAAGTTTTGGATTACTAAACAACTATTGATTTAGAACCACAGAGAGTTACCGCAAGCTACAAAATATACAGGAGCTGCTTCCGCTACAACATTCCAGCACCACATCACCTATGCTTAGTCTGATACAGCGAAAACTTAAAGATACCAACAACTATCCAGTCAACGTAAGCTAAATATCATGTGGCTGTCCATAGGAATGATTTCTCTCTGTGTGCAAATGCAAGAAGAAAAAACATGTTTACTCTCCCTACTTGGAGAGGAACACCTATACCATCCTTCTCACTTTCATGTTGCCAAAACAGTCTATGACTCTGTCATACAGTATCTGACACGCTTTTTGTCCTAATGTCACGTGTGCTCCCTCTTCGGCCTCTAGGTCACCAGGCTGCTTGTTATGGCGCACATCTGTCACCATCATTACGCGCACCTGAGCATCCTCAGACTCACCTGGACTCCATGATCTCCCTGATTACCTTCCCTATATCTGTCACTCCACTTGGTTCTTTCCTCAGGTGTTACTGACTCTGTTTTCATGTCGGTGCATTGTTTGTGTTACGTGTTTCATTTATTGCTTCCTGACTCTCAGCGCACTCGTTACACCTAGACTAGGTTACCTGACTAAAGGACTTGCTAACTAGCCTAACTTAGTTTCATGGGCAACAATGAGCTACCTAGTTAATGTAAGCCTACTACATCTAGCTACATATTGAACTTCCATCCTCTCAGGCCAGGGGCCTGAGTTTATGGTAGGATCAGAACCACTGTTATAGTCATTGGCCGGTATACCAAGCCCAAATCCCTATCTCCATCCATGACTAATTTAGCAAAGGACTGATTTTAGCTAGCTAGCTAGCTAGCCACGGAAGACAATGACACAATGAGATGCAACAATTCATGTTTTGCTTTTGATGTGATTGGTTTGAAGCCAAATCCAAACAGTCTTCCCTTGACACTTTTTTTGGTACGCCATGACCATTCACAGTTGAGCTCACTCAGTTAAGCTCAGTGCTCATTGGCTATTATTATTTTTTTTTTAATTAGGCCAAATGCTCGCTGGCTTCCCTTGCTATTGAATTCAATGCTATGGGTGACAACAATGTCATACTCTTTTGGACCAGACAGCATCAGATAGATGGGCTACACATACTGAGCCAGAGGGGTGCTGTTTCGCTCACACTGGTACTTTCTCTGGTGAGATACATTCAGCCACTTGTGAATTAAAGGACACTTAAGAAACACAGAGTTGGAAAATACTTTTTTTCTGGTTTTATTGGTCACATTTCTGGGGAAGCCTGGCTTCCCTTGGCATCCATGTATACACCCTTGATTTTCCATGATTCACCCCTGATGTTTAAAGAACCTGTGTTTTGTTGACGTTTCGTTCCATATGAATCCAATCACTTTCTGACTGCACCCCTTTAGATTTGAACAAAACTCTCCAAACATGTTTGCCCATGGTAGAAGTGGTAAGAAAGTGACTTTTTTGAAGCTGAATGCCAAAACATTCAGGAGACTGAGGTGCTCAAAGTTGACCCGTTTTGCATCCACAACCTACCATGAGACATCCATGTATTTATCACTGAAAAATATAAACGGTTGAGTTTGATATAGGAGGACCTCGCCGCGTTAAACAAGGTGGTGTAGTGGCTACAACCTTCTCCCTGTCACAGAAAACCTGCGTCGTTCTTCACTGAGAAGAGATAAATTGCGCTCATGAGCCGCTCGCTAGACAATCCTCCGATATGGGAATCTGAACTTAAAACGACAAGAACTTTCCTTTTATGACTCTGTCTCTCTAATTGTCAGGAAGTTCAAAAAGTTAAGTAAGCCATCAGTGTTGTGCTTAGCAACGCTCCTTAATTCTTCACCGGGGAGGCATATGTTGCATCAAAAGATAGAAGGGAGTGATGAGTGAGCTTCTGACACATACAGGAAGTGAGGTCTTCCATTTCCTAATAATTGCTCCCACAGTTGATTTCTTCAAACCAAGCTGCTTACCTATTGCAGATTCAGTCTTCCCAGCCTGGTGCAGGTCTACAATTTTGTTTCTGGTGTCCTTTGACAGCTCTTTGGTCTTGGCCATAGTGGAGTTTGGAGTGTGACTGTTTGAGGTTGTGGACAGGTGTCTTTTATACTGATAACAAGTTCAAGCAGGTGCCAATAATACAGGTAACGAGTGGAGGACAGATGATCCTCTTAAAGAAGAAGTTACAGGTCTGTGAGAGCCAGAAATCTTGCTTGTTTGTAGGTGACCAAATACTTATTTTCCACCATAATTTGAAAATAAATTCATCACAATGTGATTTTCTGGATGTTTTTCCCTCATTTTGTCTGTCATAGTTGAAGTGTACCTACGATGAAAATTACAGGCCTCTCTCATCTTTTTAAGTGGGAGAACTTGCACAATTGGTGGCTGACTAAATACTTTTTTGCCCCACTGTATATGTTTATTAAGTAGTCTTGCTTGTCTCAGAGCAGCGTGAAACGTTGCTGAAATAGTTGACCACACGCAGGTAGGATATTGCTTGTTGGGGGGGATTTTCACACAGTAGCCAGACTATTAAACTAATCTTTGGATAACAGATCGACTCTCGGAACTCATTAACACGCGTTATTGTGTGTGTTTCGATATTTTCTCTCTCACACACTTGCTGTCTTGACCTCTGAATGCTCGGCTATTGAAAAGCCAACTGACATTAACTCCTACAATCTAAAAATAAAAGGTTCCTGGAGTATCCTTTTGGGGTTCTTCAAATGGAAACTGTGGGGGAACCCCTATATGTTCTTCGAAGAACCCTTGGTACAAACATATTATTGAATTCAATAAAAAAAAGTTTTAAATGTATATGTTTATTAAGTAGTGGTGCTTGTCTTAGAGCAGCGTGAAACTGTGCTGAAAGAGTTGACTACATGCAGGTAGGCTATTGCTTCAAATCCTATTAAAACACTTGGATGACAATGGTTGGTCCAGTAAGCAACAATTTGTTGACTTCATTTCTGTCAATCAGTGAAATTTATTCCCATAAATTTACATTACCAGATGTGGTTAGAAAACAATGCATTTGGTGGACTCGGTAAGAGTCTATTGTCCTGCTGATAGCCCATCAATGGTGCATGGCTTCTTTTGTATTCTTAAAAGAACTCCAGGCCTAATAATGCTAAAAAAATAATGCTTATGTGGATATTTTGAAGCAACATCTCAGGACATCAGTCAGGTTAAAGCTTGGTCGCAAATGGGTCTTCCAAATGGACAATGACTCCAAGCATTCTTCCAAAGTTGTGGCAAAATGGCTTAAGGACAACAAAGTCAAGGTATTGGAGTGGCCACCACCGAGCCCTTACCTCAATCCCATAGAACAAAACGAGCAAAACGCTCAATACTGTGTACAAACGCCCACAGTGCACACAGTGCACTATGAGCACATTCTGGCACTCCAGATTAAATTTACGATCACACCTGTAGTATAAACCAGCCTTTAGTCTTGAATATCTTTGGTTGTTTAGTACATGGCCTCACATGTGAATCCTTGAAGAGATGCGTGGGGCTAAGGCTTTAGAGGGTGTCAACAATGCTGGATGGGTGTAGACAAAGAAGAGCTCTCCGGTAGGTACCTACACAGTAGGTGTACCAGGGCATTTGCTATTGTCAACGAAAATGGCAGTATTGGCGACATCGTGTGGAAGTTGTAGGAACTGCAAGCTCACCGTTATATATTTTTGCTTGCAATAAACAATTCAGAGACTGGCGGATTAATACTTTTCTGTGGTTTTTGTGACCAGGTTTTTCTTGGGATTTCCCTTGCTGTTCACGTTCTGTTATAGTCACCGACATTATTTAACCAGTTTTAGAAACTTCAGAGTGTTTTCTATCCACACATACTAATCATATGCATATACTATATCCTGGCATGAGTAGCAGGACGTTGAAATGTTGCGCGATTTTTATCAAAATGTTGAAATAATTCAGGGGAGCTTTAAGAGGTTAGAGGGTGTCAACAATGCTGAATGGGTGTAGACAAAGAAGAGCTCTCCGGTAGGTACCTACACAGTAGGTGTACCAGGGCATTTGCCAACTTTCAAAGCAGAATAACTTTCCCATTGTTCTTCAACTGTAGAGTATGATATACCATTTTCTAGCTATGAGTCCCTACTTTTATCTAATATAAAAAATGCAATTTCAGGCCTCCCGAGTGGCACAATGCATCGCAGTGCTTGAGTCGTCACTACAGACCCGGGTTCAGTCCCAGGCTGTGTTGGAGCCGGGAATCTCATGAGGCGATGCACAATTGGCCCTGCGTCGCCCGGGTTAGGGGATGGTGTGGCCGGCCGGGATGTCCTTGTCCCATCGCTCTATAGAGACTCCAGGCGCATGAACGCTGACTTCGGTTGCCAAGAGTTTTTTCGAACACACTGGTGCGGTTGGCTTCCGGGTTAAGCAAGTTGTGTGTCAAGGAACAGTGTGGCTTGGTAGGGTTGTGTTTTTGAGGACGCATGGCTCCCAACCTTCGCCTCTCCTGAATCCATACGCTGTTTACAGCGATGGGACAAGACTGTAACTACCAATTGGATATCACGAAATTGGGGAGAAAAATGGGTAAAAAGTAATAATAATACTTTTTTAAATTGAATTTTGCTACATAAGACCGAATCGAGCATTCTGGAGAGAGATCTGTCTTGTGCATCTGAGCCACAATCCCCATATTCTTGGACCGTGTCCTCCCTGCAGCCTCCTCCGTGGATTAGACGCAAATCAGACAGGTGTCTCATGTACCATAAAAATATTGATATATTTGCAACTGCTGGACCAAAAAAAAATGTGAACGTTTTCAATACAGATCCCTTTTGTAGTATTGTATTTGTAGTATACCCTTTTTCAGTATTCCATATACTGTAAGGCACCCAGACCTTATGAAAGTTGCACACAGTATACCCTTAATCTTGTAATACATTGCCATTTCTGCCATCCATTGTGACATTGTGGGAGGATAACCAACCTTCCAATTAATAGGCAATGCATTTCTTAGCTGCCATAAATGCTAGCTTACACAGTTTCTTCTGATAACATTCTCCAGTATCAACATTTCCAAGCAAACAAAACAGGGAGAATCTGTACACATGCTGAGATAAAATAACATACTCGATGCCTGATTTCTGCCAGCCTTCACAAGGTCATAACATTCAAATGAACCCTACAGACGAAGAACCATAGATGTGACAATTTTTCCATTTTAATATAATCAGTTATTTTTATATTATTAATTGTGTGTACCACATTAGGTGTTTTATGGTTGAGAAATAATTCACCATACCCATATCTTCCAACAACAATTTATATTTTTTTGTTATTTCAAATAATACTTTTATTGCCGTTTTAATTTTTAGAATGTGGAAGAACAGTATATCTCCAGTGATGATTTCAGTTTGTGGAAGAACAGTATATGTGACATTTTGCATGACTCTTGTAAGATGTCCTTTTTAAACACCTGATATGATGTTTTAAGTACTTTCAAGTACAGATGCCCTTCATGTAAACAACTTAAATGCAATATGCAGTTAATTCATTTGTATGGAGGTTCATTTAAAGGTGGTCTATCAACTTTAGCAATGATGACTTTTCTTAAAAGTTGAGTCATGAAATCTTAGTCTCATTTAAAATGAAGCCCTCAATGTGAACATACCATAGAACTACCAAAATAGAATACAATTAAATTAATTCAATCAAACCAAGCACAACTTGTAAATATCAAATATGGATCAATGTGATGTGCCAATATGCATGTCCATTATGCAGGTCCCGAAGGTCAATATTACAAAACGTTCAGAAAACCATTCTCTTTGCGTTTAACACTATGATCAGCAATTACGTTGTGAATTGCGTTAAACCCAAGCTAAAGGCAAGAAATGTCCTTCTGCACTGAGGTGACAGCAGTAAATAAGTATTAACTGCTTACAGTTAATGCTAAATGTGGTGACAGAGAGACAGTGTATATTGTAATGAATAAAAAAAGGGAATCAAGATCAAATGAATACTCACATACTGTATGTGATGACTTATTTGTTTTTAATTCATTCAGATTAAAAAAGGTTCAAATGATCACACAAAATAATTATCAACAGAACACATTGTACATAACATTTTCTACACTAGGAACAACATCTTAAAATTAAATTAATTCAATATATTGTGCTGGTTCAAATCATACACAAATTGATTCACATAGAAAACACCTACGATACATTTAATTTCCTACAATAGGGGTGACATGTCTTCTGAAATGTATACAGATTCAACATACTACAGTATACAGGTTCAGGGGATCATAAACTCAGAGAAAAAACGTTTAATTATGTAGCTTGGTTTAACAACAAATTATTCACTCTGCAGTGATTCATAAAAAGAGCGTGCAGCAGCTGGCAAGTAGTTGAGCATGGTCATCAGATCTTGGTACTTGTTTTTTTTTGATGGGCAGAGGACTCTCATATGCTCCAGGGTAGTGGATTGCAAAATAGGGAGGTTGAGGTGTAGCTCCTTGTTTTGGTTTGGAGATCAGCCACGACTTCCATCCCTCAAATAGACTGTGTCTCTGTCTGGCGTACAGATTCCAAGGATCCTCAACTGTAATTAGAACAGAAACATTTTAAGTTCCTGACATCAATAACAACTTTCACAGTCAAGCATTAGGATATTTTATTGTTAGAACAACATGTTGCATGTTGATGGGATGTTAGTAAACTATTCTCTGTGCAATACCTGTGACTTTTAACCACCTCACTGAGGTGATCTGTAGTCCAGCTGGTCGCTTGAGGACAGAATCTGGGAGGTGCCTGAAGTCTTCACATTGCATCCTCATCACCTTGAATGGTTTTGCTGGTTGTGCTTCAAGTATCATCTTTGAAACATCATCAGGTGTATGAAGGACTGACACCTTGTGCCTCTTCTCGATGGTGGCAAAAGATCGATCACAAGGAAGAAAAGAATGACCAGAGACCATGGACTTCTGCTCAACTTGGGTAAAGTAACCCATAGAGACGAGCATCGACATCAGATTGAGCATCCGCCAGTTGTTATTCTGCCCACAGCATCTGTCACTGAATATGATCAACTTGCGCACCTCTGGTTTGGTGAGTGGCGTGAATTTTGTCTTCACCCACTTCATTATGCAGCTTGCCACCTCAATGGACCCTCGGTGTGCAATCCCCTCATGCCAAACACACATGTATGCAGGATCGTCTTTTCCAAGTTCCTGGATGCAAAAGTTAAAATTTGACAGCTGCCGCTGGTAGTAGACATTGGAGTGGGTCAGATTAGGGGTGTACATCACCCCCTGTAGATCCACAGAAATGACATGGCAGTCAGCATTGGCTTTAGCCCACTCAGTGTCACTTTGAAGCTGTGTGTAGGCCTTTTCGATGGTGTAACTCACTTTCAACTGCAATCTTCCTCTTCTCCTCTTCAGATGTTGCTGCTGACATCTTAGTGAAGAATGCGTCACATTTGCCACAGGTGTCACTCCTGGATTGGCCGAAATTGAGACTCTGCTGTTTGAAAATGTCCCTATAAACCCAGAATTTTGCAGATGATGTGGTATTATTCTCTTTGTGGAGTCGGTACATTCGCAACAAATTCAGATCAGGGCTGAGGTATTCTCTGTGTACATCCCCCTTCATCCGTGAGTAGTGGTTCTGGGTTCTTGGGAAAGATAGAATGTGCTCCTTGATGCCCTCTTTCACTGTAGCATGTATCCGATGTGGCCTGTAAGGAGACAACAAGGTGTTGTTAAACTTGTATTCTCTCAATGGTCTAGGGACCTGCCTTAGAGTGCAACTGTGTCGCTATAACCGGGGTACAAATCCCTTAGGCCAGTGCTGTCCGGTGGGAGGGGGAAGGTAATCGGCACTCAGTCCTCAATGCTCAGGTGGTAGTTGGACAGCTTAGTTACCATCATTTTGTTTAAAAGTAATAAACATTTTTATATTTTTGTTTCAGAATTCGCTATTCATCCATTCGATACTCTATGTTAATGTTTAGAAGATTGTTTAGAGCACTGCGATAGTGAAATAAACCAGGCTGGAATCCATAGCGCATTACCTATTGCTATGCTTCCCTCTTCCATCTTCTAAAGAAGACCTAGCCTCAGTAGCCTGATCTGGAGACCCTGCAACCTCACCTGCCTCAGCTAACTTTTCCTGAATAACCTGACCAAAACAATTACATTTCAATTAGCAGGTTATTAAAAACTAGTACAGAGAATACAATATGTTTGTAATTGATATTCATATAGACATTAATTCATATTTTCACTTGCCTGAAGACGGCTGTTGGTTAGCTGGAACACAGACATGAAAGTAACCTTGCACACATTCAATCTCTGGCCTGCTTGCTGTACATGGTATTTGAAGGTTTGTTTCCGTCGTTTGTTCTCCTTTGTATCCTCAGGTTTACGTCTCCGTTTCACCTCATGCTGCAATAAAAATTGACAATGATGAATTCAGAATTTAATATACTGTAGCACATTCAGGATATTGCTTGATCAGGACCTCCATCTTTCACACACTCCCAATCTATACACAGAATGAGTTTGTATTGCACCATTGTGTAACACAGCACTTTTAGAGTTAACGTTAATGTACGTATCATTACTGTCAAAGTTAAACTATGCAAGTGTTCAATATAGCTATTATAATAATAGGCGTTTTGTCTTATTTCTAACCTGTTCTAAGCCGGAGAGAATCAACGCTTGTTGTTTCTCGTATGGGACAGTATAGAACCTGTTGAACAGATGCAGCTTGCGTTCATCAGTCAACTTTCCACAATCTTTTCTGCACGTCGCGGAACACTCTCTTCCCTGCAGGATACAGTGTAACTAGCTAGCTACTGTAGCCATGTCGAATCATCCGGTGGACGGAGAAAAAGTAGCTAGCTATGTTTCTTCTATAATCTAGCAATAACATTTGTAACGATAATGTATGAGTTAGTAGCCAACGAACTTTAGCTAATATGTTTTCTCTATAGTTACAAATTAGACAACCCAGAACATACATGTTAGTTACTGTACTCTATAGCTAGCTAGCTTGATTGTTTGATATACGGTTCTTCCACATACCTCTTTTGGACAGCTTTTCCCAGTTTTTTCTTGACCCTTACGATTTGTATAGGGTTTTCCCGCATCCCGTAAGATCTTCCTTTGCCTGTCTATCCATTCTTTTAGTTTTGTTTTACGTTTCTTTCCCACATTTCTGCGATTTTCATCAGCAACAGAAAGGTTGTGCACTTGTCCGTCCATTCTGAGTGGTGCACATAAACGGTTATTCCACGAGAATATTGTTAATTAGCGCGAAACCGGTTCACTATAGAAAAATGGTGTCCAATAATGATTTTTTTTTTTTGATCTCTTTTTTTTTTTTAAATGTCACATATACGGTTCTTCGTCTGTAGGATTCAAATATGTCCCCTTTTGTGTTTCACACCTTACAGAGGAATTACATATCTAAGTGCATTTTTTTATTTTTATTATTCAACCAGGTAGGCTAGTTGAGAACAAGTTCTTATTTACAACTGCGACCTGGCCAAGATAAAGCATAGCAGTGTGAACAGACAACAACACAGAGTTACACATGGAGTAAACAATAAACAAGTCAATAACACAGTAGAAAAAAAATAGTCTATATACATTGTGTGCAAAAGGCATGAGGAGGTATGCGAATAATTACAATTTAGCAGATTAATACTGGAGTGATAAATTATCAGATGGTCATGATCAGGTAGAGATACTGGTGTGCAAAAGAGCAGAAAAGTAAATAAATAAAAACAGTATGGCGATGAGGTAGGTAAATTGGGTGGGCTATATACCGGTGGACTATGTACAGCTGCAGCGATCGGTTAGCTGCTCAGATAGCAGATGTTTAAAGTTGGTGAGGGGGATAAAAGTCTCCAACTTCAGCGATTTTTGCAATTCGTTCCAGTCACAGGCAGCAGAGAACTGGAAGGAAAGGCAGCCAAATGAGGTGTTGGCTTTAGGGATGATCAGTGAGATACACCTGCTGGAGCGGGTGCTACGGGTGGGTGTTGCCATCGTGACCAGTGAACTGAGATAAGGCAGAGCTTTACCTAGCATGGACTTGTAGATGACCTGGAGCCAGTGGGTTTGGCGCCGAAAATGTAGCGAGGGCCAGCCGACTAGAGCATACAGGTCGCAGTGGTGATTGGTATAAGGTGTTTTAGTAACAAAACGGATGGCACTGTGATAAATTGCATCCAGTTTACTGAGTAGAGTATTGGAAGCTATTTTGTAGATGACATCGCCGAAGTCGAGGATCGGTAGGATAGTCAGTTTTACTAGGGTAAGTTTGGCGGCGTGAGTGAATGAGGCTTTGTGGTGAAATAGAAAGCCGACTCTAGATTCGATTTTAGATTGGAGATGTTTGATATGAGTCTGGAAGGAGAGTTTACAGTCTAGCCAGACACCTAGGTACTTATAGATGTCCACGTATTCTAGATCGGAACCATCCAGGGTGGTGATGCTAGTCGGGCGTGCGGGTGCAGGCAGCGAACGGTTGAAAAGCATGCATTTGGTTACTAGCGTTTAAGAGCAGTTGGAGCGTGATTGCACAGCGGAGCGTGGCTGAGGTGCACCTGTGACCGGCTCGGAAACCAGATTGCACAGCGGAGAAGGTACGGTGGGATTCGAGATGGTCAGTGATCTGTTTGTTGACTTGGCTTTTGAAGACTTTAGATAGTCAGGGCAGGATGGATATAGGTCTGTAACAGTTTGGGTCCAGGGCGTCTCCCCCTTTGAAGAGGGGGATGACCGCGGCAGCTTTCCAATCCTTGGGGATCTCAGACGATACGAAAGAGAGTTTGAACAGGCTGGTAATAGGGGTTGCGACAATGGCAGCGGATTGTTTCAGAAATAGAGGGTCCAGATTGTCAAGCCCAGCTGATTTGTATGGGTCCAGGTTTTGCAGCTCTTTCAGAACATCTGTTATCTGGATTTGGGTAAAGGAGAAGCTGGGGAGGCTTGGGCGAGTAGCTGGGGGGGTGGAAAGTATGACATTACTTTGCAGGCTAGACTGCAACTCCTCCCCCTTTGGCAATTCTGGCTTGACGGAAAATGTTATAGTTGGGTATGGAAATCTCCGAATTTTTGGTGGCCTTCCTAAGCCAGGATTCAGACACGGCAAGGACATCAGGGTTGGCAGAGTGTGCTAAAGCAGTGAGTAAAACAAACTTAAGGAGGAGGCTTCTGATGTTGACATGCATGAAACAAAGGCTTTTTCGATCACAGAAGTCAACAAATGAGGGTGCCTGGGGACATGCATGGCCTGGATTTACCTCCACATCACCCGCGGAACGGAGGAGGAGTAGGATGAGGGTGCGGCTAAAGGCTATCAAAACTGGTCACCTAGAGCGTTGGGGACAAAGAATAAAAAGAGCAGATATCTGGGCGTGGTAGAATATATTCAGGGCATAATGCGCAGACAGGGGTATGGTGGGGTGCGGGTACAACAGAGGTAAGCCCAGGCACTGAGTGATGATAAGAGAGGTTGTATCTCTGGACATGTTGGTTGTAATGGGTGAGGTCACCGCATGTGTGGGAGGTGGGACAAAGGAGGTATCAGAGGTATGAAGAGTGGAACTAGGGGCTTCATTGTAAACTAAAACAATGTTAACTAACTTGAACAACAGTATACAAGGCATATTGACATTTGAGAGAGACATACAGCGAGGCATAAAGTAATCGCAGGTGTTGATTGGGAAAGCTAGCTAAAACAACAGGTGAGACAACAACAGCTAATCAGCTAACACAACAACAGCAGGTAAAATGGCGATGACTAGGTAGAGAGGGTCGGATTAACTACACACAGAGCCTGAGTTTGCGGCTGGGGTCGACAGATAAAAAAAATAAAAAAACAGAATGGAGTACAGTGATTAATGGACAGTCCAGCAGTTTAAAGTTAGTAGCTCGGGGCTAGTAGAAGCGTCTGCTCCGATGGAGGCCGGCTGAAGGCACAGCGGATGGAGTATTCGTCGGCAGGCCAGTCGTGGTGGTGCGGCGGGGCGCCGTGCCGACAGAGAATCCAAGCCAGATGGCGAAAGAGGTATTGTATAATTTAGTTTGCTAGCCGGGAGATGCGCCTGACTCACGGCTAACTGGAGCTATCTTCATGGCAGTGGCGTTAGCCACTATAGCCAATCTGTAGCAGCGGTGATCCGGTGCCAAGGTCCAGAGTTTACAGCAAGGATCCGGTGGATCCGGTGTGTGCCACGGTGATTGCAAGCTAGCTGTGAGCTAGCTAGCTGCAAGCTGTGAGCTAGCTAGCTGCAAGCTAGCTGTGAAGATCAGAAGTAGTGGTCCAGGGATTACGGCAGGAATCCGGCGTTGTTGTGGAGAGACTGGTAGACTGGCGAGTATTATCCAGGCTAAAAACAGGGCTGGTATCCGTGCAAAAGGTAAAAGCAGCTAGCAGTGGCTAACAATTACTAAATAGCTTGTAGCTAATTAGCTGGTTAGCTTCTGGAGGTTCTTGAATGTGTTCTAAAATTAAAAATAATAGGTATTCCGTATCACATTGGGTGAGGCAGGTTACCGGAAGGTATAATCGAATTAAAAATTTAAAAGAGATTGAAAATAAAATTGAAATATATATACAAAAAATACAAAAGTACACGAGAGGACGAACAAAACACGTCTTCACTGCTACGCCATCTTGGATTAGATCGATATTGCATGATATTATGTTTCACTGGCATATAGTATCTTCCATGGCTGATGATTAGAACACTTATTTAGAACGTCCAGTTTTGATTGACGCAACAGTCAGCATTTGAGCTATCCACACTGTTTTTCATAGAAACATTTTGCACAAACACAGTCCTTGCAAAGTTATGTCCTGAATGTGACCAATTTATTTTTGGATACAATGTTCAGACATTCACCAAAGTAGGGAGAGCATAACATAATCAGCCAAACTGGAAAATGTAGGCTACGTTAGTACTAGATGAAAGATTGACATATCACAAGCGTGATAACTCTCGGCTGACAGAAACCACAATATGAATTAGCTAATAGCAATTACTATTTATAATTCATCACATCATGGGTGGGCTCACCATTGATATAAATAATTAAGTAAAACACTTTGCGCACCGCCGTGTTTTTTTTTCTCTTCATGTCAACCAAAGATGAAATGAGTTTGGTCTGTTTGCAGAATGCATGTTAAAGGGGGTGTGTCATCTACCGTCATTCACTTCCAGAAGTTTACTTGAAAGATTAGTGAACCCTCCCTCACCTAATTTTGTTATAACATCTTTGGTCTGACAGACGTTTACGTGAAACCCAGAATGCATTGTATGTCAACAAACATGGTTCCACACATAGCTGGAATTAGCTTAGCTCATCATAATCAGTACTACAACAACCAAAAAAGTATTTTACAAACATATGTGTCCATTACAATCTGTTCAAGAATCGGAATGCATGATTTGTCACCGGAACTTGAAAGCATGTACCGGTAAATAAAACAATAAATAAATAATTAATTTACCACACAAAACATTTTCTGATAGTGATTTATTGATACAAGTGGCATGTGCTGGCAGTCATAACATAACTTCTGACACCCACTCTGAGCCATTCCGTGTTGTTATTTACAGTGGGGCAAAAAAGTATTTAGTCAGCCACCAATTGTGCAAGTTCTCCCACTTAAAAAGATAAGAGAGACCTGTAATTTTCATCATAGACACACTTCAACTATGACAGACAAAATAAGGAAATAAAATCCAGAAAATCACATTGTAGGATTTTTAATGAACAACCAAAGGGAAGGTGGACCAGCTGACACGAGAAAGAAAGATCAAACCAGACTGTTTGCTTGGCTATAACTTCAAAATGGGGGCACTGGATAAGGAGCACATGATAAACATCTTTGTGGAATGCGCTTGAAAAACTACCAAGTGGTATAAGAATATATTTTTTCATCTGATCGACACTGCTGCCCTCAATAGCCACATAGTTCACTGCCAAATAACATGTGAGACTACTGAACACGTTTTTTTCTGATTGGACGTACAGTTCACATACATATCCAATACAGTTCCATTATGCAATTAAAGTGACAATGTCTCACCCACCTAACCACTCCCTCATCCTCCCCACTCCCTCTCCCCCATAGGTAAAGTCATTATCTACCAAAAGTACAGAGAAAACCTAATGAGAGAGCTGCTGGAAGAGCACCACACCCCTCAATGCCCATCCACTCGGGGCTGTCCTGCTGCAGACAATTCCCTATGCCTCACTGCAGATAAGTCCCTCAAACTGCTGCTCAAGGCAGTCTCACACGGAGGCACTGCAAGTCTGCCTGTCTGGCACCAGGAAAAGGAAGCAGAGGAGATTGACAAAGTACATGTGTTTAGCTTGTGACACACCTCTACGTGTTTCGCCATGCTTTGGGGAGTACCGTATGCTCAAGCACTATTGAGCACATCTGCAGCAATTACTGACTGACTGACTTTGACAGGTGACTTGACAGGTGACCTGTCATGATACTATGCCTTTCAAGATGAGGGTTGGAAATGCAGTTGTCATTCAATCACTGCATGAAAATGAAATGTGGGTTACGCATATTCACAAGTTGTCAGTCTTTTCTTGACGTTTTATTTTCTCTAGTAAAACACGTATTTGTTGTTGTTCAACCACCACCAATACTTCAATAAAATAGATGGCTATTGTATAGGCCTATGTGTTTTCTTGCTGTGTTTTCATCCAGTATAACTGTTAAGGCATGTACGTTCAAACATTATGTGGCTAGCATACAAAAGCTCGCCTCAAGATTCAGCTCCGAAAGATGTCCAGCTCCAGTTATGATATTGGCAAATAATGTTCAATACTGAATGTGTGTGTGGTTTCTGAAAGTACAGCGTAAAGAGGAATTATTCGTAATTGGAATACAATATCAGGATAAAGCAATAAAACAATATTACAAAGAAGTAACATAATAACACTGCTATAAAAAAACATTAATTTGCATTGACAAAATCACAAATACGAGTTATGTAACAGTAAGAAAAAGTAACTGTTGCGCTCCACAAGGCTGCAGGGCAGGGCAGAATAGAGCTATGCTAAACAAGCCAAATGAAAGCAGACCATGGAAATAAGGCCAGTGTAGCTTCAAAAGATAATACCATCTAATACTACTCTCTTAGCATTGTTTTACTGAGCTAATAGAAAAAATGTAGCTAGGTACATAAGCACAATT
Organism: Oncorhynchus mykiss; assembly: GCF_013265735.2. Classification (NCBI taxonomy): domain Eukaryota; kingdom Metazoa; phylum Chordata; class Actinopteri; order Salmoniformes; family Salmonidae; genus Oncorhynchus; species Oncorhynchus mykiss. The sequence continues at coordinate 9,877,383 of NC_048568.1, read as the reverse complement.
GAGTTTAACGCCATAAAAGTTATGAAATTAGTTCCTTGCATGTCTGTGGATATATATATATATATATATATATATATATATAAATAAATATATATATATAATGCTCCAAACATACAGTGAGCTACAGTAGAAGTTAAATAACACGACATTCAGACTATTATAACGTAATAAGTACTTACTTTGATGAAAACGCACACGCCCAAAGTTATTATCATGTAATTAGGAAAACAGCGAAGTCAATGCGGGCACCAGCTTGAAAATGTGGAAAAGTTTGTGCAGGTCCTGTTCTGACTGGAGATGCGCAAATGTCTACATACTCGATCTGCGGAAACAATGGGGAAGTGCTTAGGGAAGTTTGTCCGGCTCAATAAAGCCCCCCAAAAAGTCCACAAAAGTGAAATGGGCTACTTTTATGTGAATTAATGAGGAGCCAGAACACACATCAATTCAAACTTGTTTGAAAATAATTAGAAATTGACATATTGAAACAGCCTATACATAAAAGAAGGCAGCGTGTCTTGCTTTGAGGGAAGTTCGGGTTAACTGTCCTATTGTGTAACGATCACATTTTGGAGCAGTGAGTGCATTCTGACATCACGTGCATAACAAACTTACGCTGGGGCAACTGTTAGAGACGTTTGGAACTAAATGTGAAAAGGTTTCAAACTGTGGTAACGTATGTCTGAGATTATATGAACATGACTGGGCATTCAAACATATCTGTATCCATGCATCATCAATAGTGTCTCCCAGGTCCTCCACACATTTTTGTTTGCATGTTTTGTATCATCAGAAAAAGCCTATGTCAACCTTAGATACAGTTTGGAAATCAACTTGACGTTTGACAGACTGCCTTAAAATAGTTTCAATCTTTGAAGCTTCTGGCTTGTCCACTGTTTGCTGTACATACAGAATAAAGTGTTGTATCTGCAAAAGTTAACCTCAGCGCCGTCACAGACTGGACTTCCCTGGTTGCCTGGCCCTGCTGAGACCCCTGTCACCATCTGATCCTGCTCAGATGAGTCATAATAAATAATTACCTTGGAGTACATTTACACATTATCTTATCCAAGAATAGAAAAAATGGTTCAATAATTGAAATAGCCATTATTTCCAGATCCCAGATACTAGCCTACCCATCAACTCAAAATGGAACGTTGTATCCATTTACTGATTGTTATAATATACTGCAAAATTCACCTGAGCTCCATAGACTGGCCTTCCATGGCTGTCTGACCCTGCTGGGACACCTGTCACCATCTGATCCTGGTAAGACATGACGAGCATAGTATTATGTACTGACTGACTGTGCACAATTACAGTGTAGCCTAGCATAAACAGTAGAGCTGTTTATACCATGTCAGTGTGAAAAGTAGGGAATTAGCACAATGTCATATTGCTATACTGATTCTAATAAAAAACGTCAGAATATCAGTCTTCAATCGTTTGGCCGCTGTTTTTATTGTTTGATTAAGGACTAGTGTGATTGAGGCAAAAATTATAGCTAAAGATAGTGAGCTAGCTAAAGTTAGCCAAATGTACGATAACGATACATCAACTGACGAAAACTATCCAAATTTACTTCTGTTGAAACTGGAACGTTACAGCCTTGTCCTTTAATGGATTCAATTATTTATTTTCCTCGTCAATCAACCCCATAATGACAAAGTGAAAACAAGTTTTTAAACATTTTTGCAAACGTATTAAAAAAAACAACAGATACCTTATTTACATAAGTATTCAGATCCTTAGCTATGAGACTCAAAATGGAGCTATATAAGTCTATATAAGTGACCAACTGGATCAAATCGGTCTTAGGTAGCAACATTTTAAATTGTATTTTTTTTTATGTTGGATAAAAGTAGAGACTCAGAGCTACAGCGTGGTATATCATACACTACAGTTGAGGAACAATGGGAAAGTAGTTCTGCTTTGAAAGTTGATAAACTTGTGAACTCACTTTTGAGAAAATGGCTTTTGAATGTTTTGGTACTATTACTGGAGAGCCGTCTACATCCCATTACAGCCTCCAGCTGATGATTTAACCATTACAGCCTCTAGCTGATGTTTTAACCATTACAGCCTCCAGCTGATGATTTAACCATTACAGCCTCCCAGCCAATTTTTTTTACCAATACCGCCTCCAGCTGATGTTTTAACCATTAAAGTTTCCCAGCTGCCGATTTAACCATTACAGCCTCCAAGCTGACAATTTTAGCATTACAGCCTCCAGCTGAGGATTTAACCATTACAGCCTCCAGCTGAGGATTTAACCATTACAGCCTCCCAGCCAATTTTTGAACCATTACAGCCTCTAGCTGATGTTTTAACCATTACAGTCTACAGCTGATGATTTAACCATTACAGCCTCCCAGCCACTTTTTTAACCAATACAGCCTCCAGCTGATGATTTAACCATTACAGCCTCCCAGACATTTTTTTAACCATTACAGCCTCCAGCTGATGATTTAACCATTACAGCCTCCCAGCCATTTTTTTTAACCATTACAGCCTCCAGCTGATGATTTAACCATTACAGCCTCTAGCTGATGTTTTAACCATTACAGCCTCCAGCTGATGTTTTAACCATTACAGCCTACCAGCTGATGATTTATGCTTTAGCCCCACTCATCTCTTTAGGGTCGATCCAAGCATTCTGTACAAACAACAGCAGTCAAGCACCCAAACTAACTTGCTAGCCACTTCCAGGCACAAATGAAATGACTGCTCACTGAACATTACTCACCCTAGCAGAGCTGGTTAGGCTTTTATATGATCCAGAGCGTTGCCTCACGGCATAACACGGTGCATGCCCGGTCCACCTCTCTTCATGGTAAGCATGGGGAGTTGGCTCAGGTCTCCTACCTGACTTAGCCACACCCCCACCTGTGCCACCCCCAAATACATTTTTGGGGCTGCCTCTCGGGCTTCCAGCCGCGCTGCCGTGCTGCCTCCTCATAACGCCGCCTCTCGGCTTTCGCTGCCTCCAGCTCTGCCTTGGGGCGGCGATATTCTCCCATCCAAGATCTCCTCCCAAGTCCAGGAGTCTTGAACCCGCTGCTCCTGGGTACCATGCTGCTTGGTCCGGTTGTGGTGGGTGTTTCTGTAACGGTCGTCGTATGAAGGAGAGGACCAAAGTTCAGCGTGGTAAGTGTTCATCTTGATTTCTAATACAAATAGTGAACACTGAAACAAACAATAAAACGACAAACGAACAGTCCTGAACGGTGAAATAAAAAACAGAACAGAAAATAAACACCCACGAAACACAAGTGGGAAAAGGCTACCTAAGTATGATTCTCAATCAGAGACGACACCAGAGAAGACAAAACTAATGACACCTGCCTCTAATTGAGAACCATACCAGGCCAAACGCAAACACAACATAGAAAACGGAACATAGACAACCCACCCAGCTCACGCCCTGACTATACTAAAACAAAGACATAATAAAAGAACTAAGGTCAGAACGTGACAATTATGTTATTTTGAAATACATTTTCTGTATCATAATGAGACTAAATGAACCAATTGTTTTTGGGACGTTGTCCTATATTAAATGGACTTATTATTATCTTTAACATGTAGGAGAAAATGCAGATATTTTACATAAACGTGGTCAGAAGCACAAACAGCAATGTTTTCAGGCATTTTCCATTGGTAACCATGTCCTAAATGTCTCTCCTCACCCAGAAAGCCTGTTCACTGATGTCAATGAATAAATGGGCAATTGAAAGTCATACCGAAGCTGATCATTGTGACTTGATTGAATTTGAATCATGTGAATAATGATGATGATGGTGAGACCCTGGTAACAAATGGACTGTGATCCTTTTATTCATAGGCTAGTGTTACCTTGTGTCTCTAAAATCACTATGTTTACATTTCTATAGTCTTTACAAAGAGTACTTTTTTCATTGAAAGGACCAAATGTTGGCCTTTTACCAGATCCAAATATTTTTCCGCATTAACTAATTAATATTTGCCCAAACAACAAACACCATTCTTTCACATTCTTTAATAAAATACTCATAAATACAAACAGGCAATAGGCTACAGCTAGCTTCACAGATGTTTCCCACCAAAATACAGGGAAACTCAATGTATCTCGACAAATTTTGCAAACGGCGTACATTGAGTGAGCGAGGGAGTCTGTAGGTAGCGTACCAGCTCCGCCGGTGCATTTTGTTCAACAAAACATATGGAAATGTTTTAAGATGGTCATAACATGGATCATGTAGCTATTTGATTTCCAATTTTAGGACCCCTTTAGGTATAAAAAAAAAAAATCTAAATATTATTTGATAAAATATTGAATTTGGTATTTCCTACTATAGCCAACATAAATGCCGCTATAGCCACATATTTTTCGCAAACATCCTTTCTGAATTTGAAAGTAATCGAAGAAGGTATCATCTAGTTTTTCAAAAGTATCTGTAACCTAAATACAATATTTTTGATGGTAATGGAACTGATTTTATTTATTTTTATTTTTATCAGATGTATGTAATCAGTTACTCCCCAACCCTGCCCAAACAATTACACACTGTAAATTCACCTCCTAATGAAGAGGTATCAGTGTATTATAGGACAGAGAGAGGGTTAGGTCCTCTCATACTATAGTCCTGTATGAGCCTAGGGCAATTAAAGAGCAACCAGTGTGTTTATCATACAAGCCAAGTGAAAAAAATAACCTCAATATTCCTAGGTATTTTATCACCGCAATTATGTTTCTCCAGTCAGAGCCGGAAAGAAACGTAATGCTAAGATGATATAGAGGTCCTTTTTGACCCGGGTGCAAATGACCTTTTCAAACAAAGCGCCATGCCTTGTGAAGACAAATGGATTAAAGTTCAGAACGGAGGTGCCCAATAGGATGGATGGCCTGACCTTTGACCCTAACCTCTTCACAGATCTCAGAGGGTATCAGTGTTCATCTTAGAGCTGCTGTGCACATGCACTGGACTGAGTCTCTGAGCTGGGCTTTAATTAACACTCCTAGGCCATTCCTATGACTTTGACAGGAGAGATAGGCATAGTGCCAATGGAATGCTGAAATGTCTTGAGTCAATAAGTATTCAACCCCTTTGTTATGGCAAGCTTAAATAAGTTCAGCAGTAAATATTTGCTTAACAAGTCACACAATACTTTGCATTGACTCACTCTGTGTGCATTAATAGTGATTAACATAATTTTTATTTATTTTTTACCCCTTTTTTTCCCCCAATTTCGTGGTATCCAATTGTTGTAGTAGCCCCCTCCCGTAGGGGCTCAGGAGAGACGAAGGTTGAATGTCATGCGTCCTCCGATACACAACCCAACCAGCCGCACTGCTTCTTAACACAGCGCGCATCCAACCCGGAAGCCAGCCGCACCAATGTGTGGAGGCTACACCTGACAACCTTGGCTTAGGCGCACTGCCCCCAGCCCGCCACAGGAGTCGCTGGTGCGCGATGAGACAAGGACATCCCTACAGACCAAGCCCTCCCTAAACCGGACGACGCTAGACCAATTGTGCGTCGCCCCACGGACCTCCCGGTCGCGGCTGGTTACGACAGAGCCTGGGCGCGAACCCAGTGACTCTGATGGCACAGCTGGCGCTGCAGTACAGGGCCCTTAACCACTGCGCCACCCGGGAGGCCGTTTAACATGATTTTTGAATGACTACCTCATCTGTGTACCCCACACATACAGATAATTGTAAGGTTCCTCAGTCGAGCAGTGAATTTCAAACACAGATTCAACCACAATGACCAGGGAGGTTTTCCAATGTCTCACAAAGAAGGGCACCTATTGGAAGAGGGATACAAATAGAATATCCCTTTGAGCATGGTTAAGTTATTCATTACACTTTGGAGGGTGGATCAATACACCTTGTCACTACAAAGTTACAGGCGTCCTTCCTAACTCAGTTGCCAGAGAGGAAGGAAATCGCTCAGGGATTTCACCAAGAGGCCAGTGGTGACTTTAAACAGTTTGAGTTTAATGGCTGTGCCATCATCATTCTGACAAACTCCAAGCATTGATTATGCAAGAATGGGCTGCCATCAGAAGTCATTTGACAGAATGCCAGGGCGAATTGCAGAGGTCTTGAAAAAGAAGGGTCAACACTGCAAATATTGACTGAGTGATGTAATTGTCTTTGTAATTGTAATTGTCTTTGTGTAATCATTGGTCACTGTGGAATCATTGGTCAACACTGCAAATATTGACATCAACTTCATGTAATTGTCTTTAAAAGCATTTGACACTTATGAAATGCTTGTAATTATACTTCAGTATTCCATAGTAACATCTGACAAAAATGTCTAAAGACACTGAAGCAGCAAACTTTGTGGAAATTCATATTTGGGTCATTCTCAAAACCTTTGGCCATGACTGAAGACATGTTGCAATTGCAATTGTGTGAGTGGCTGTCTGGTTGACACATTCGATTATCATATATTTTTGGGGGTAGGGTGGGACCTCGATTCCGACCTTTGGGGGAGGCCAGAGAAATTGTGTTATGCCAGTAGGGAAGGCGGGAAATCAATCAAGTGAAAGAGAGAGAGGGGGGAATGTGGGTAGGAGGGGGAGAGAGAGCGAGAGAGAAAGTGCGAGAGAGAGAAAAAGCGCGAGAGAGCTAGCGAGACGTCAACTGGTTCAATCAGACCTTTTTTGTTATTTCGGATTGAAGATGGATAAACACTAAATCGACAACATTTGTCTAATAATTTAAAGACGTGTCTTGTTTTTGTACATCAAATGTCAGACACAGCAGATCAAACTGTAAAATTCAGGAACTATTTAAATAGCCTCAGACATTTGGAAATTGTCTCTCTTCTCCTTCGCTGTCTTCACATCACATAATAGCATGCAAGTGTGTGATTGTGTGTGTGTGTGTTCGTGTGTGTGTATGCGTGTGTGTTAGCCTGCAGGTAGGTGGTGTGGTAATGAGTCATCATAGAGCCATCACTCACCCTGACAGCTGAACACAGGACTAAATGTGTCATGTGATTATGATCAGGAAAGTAATTAGTTAGTCAGGTGATAAACAAAGTGCTCCAGAGGTGCTGCTGCCTGCTAACCTGAGGGGCCTGAGAGATTCAGGCATGTACTTGTTGTGTGGTAGCCTCATTATCTAACAGCCAAAAGAATGTGAACACACAGACAGCAGAAGTGGGATTGGTGATTTAGGGCAGCATTTTCCTCTCACAAGAGAAGCGTTGTGATATAACGCACACAAACATTTTGAATAGAAGGGAGTAACAATATAAAATGCAATGCAGATTATAATTTTACTCTTCCCCGGAAATGTTATGGTGAGTTTTATGTGTCTTGATTTCGAGTTTGGCTTCGTAATATGTTGCTGACATAACACACACTGCACTGTGGAATCATTGATCAAGAATGAGATCTGCCACATGCTTTTTCAGAGTAATTTCTCTTTAACCTGCCACAAACACTTTCCTCCTGTATACTGTTCTGCTCCTGTAGGATCATTGGAAGATGATCCTTTCAAACAAAAGCTAACACAATCTATCCAACATGTTCTCAGGTCTCCACTACTGTAAAATAGCCTGAAAATCACTGTCAAAACAGACTTGAGAGAGAGAGATGGCTGTCCACCCCAATATGTTGTTGTCTTCTCCAATGTCATAGTGGCAGTATGGCCCACTGCCATAGCCCTGCAGTTAGGGCAGAGGCCCTGCCAAATTGAACACTGGCCCATCCAATCTGGATGGCATATATATGTTTAACAATTTAAAAATGGAAACATTTGATTTGCTGTTTGTATTGTCTCCTGACCAATCAGAAATGTAGAAAAATGCATGGTTATATCACAATTATATGGAACCACTACCCCCACAACACGTACCTACTACTAGCTTGCTAACTGTGGGCAAATTACTTTCACCCGCTGCAATTATTTGATCATTCGAACTAGCACTAGCTTGCTAGTCACACGTTACGGCAAACCAAAGTTCACTCATGCACTTAAAAAAAAGCCACAGATGGGGGATGAAGACACAACACCCGCTCCACTACCTCCACTGGCCCAGCGCAATCTGTCAGATTGGTCGTCAGCCCATGAGGAGGCTAGCATGTCAGCCCAGATCAAGGTTAGCATGGATACTGCTTCAACTTCCACAACCCAGCTAGCTCACTATCGCCCAGCCCCACCTCGCCACAGTGAGTATGTCATCACAAGTCCACATGTACATTTTTCTGCTCACAACCAAAAATGCAAGTGTTCACCAATATGGTAATCAAATCAAATTTATTTATATAGCCCTTCGTACATCAGCTGATATCTCAAAGTGCTGTACAGAAACCCAGCCTAAAACCCCAAACAGCAAGCAATGCAGGTGTAGAAGCACGGTCGCTAGGAAAAACTCCCTAGAAAGGCCAAAACCTAGGAAGAAACCTAGAGAGGAACCAGGCTATGTGGGGTGGCCAGTCCTCTTCTGGCTGTGCCGGGTGGAGATTATAACAGAACATGGCCAAGATGTTCAAATGTTCATAAATGACCAGCATGGTCCAATAATAATAAGGCAGAACAGTTGAAACTGGAGCAGCAGCACGGCCAGGTGGACTTGGGTAATCAATGGAAAATGATGATGTTTCTTATGGAAGTGGTATTGACAGTTTTATTATCTGGAATGCAGTTTGACAAGGGACGCTGTTTTTAGTAAAATGTGTAGACATTTCCCCGAGGTCACTATGGAAGGCATTTGTTACAGATGGATGTAAGGATTTCAAGCACCTTTGCGAGGCATGCTTTTAGCACCAGGCTAGCAAACCCCAATCTTTTGCACTGGATACATTTGAAGGCTAAACTATGAGCCATAGCAATAAAAGCCAATGTAATGTTTTAAATCAACTTAATGAAAAGTCTCTCTCTTTCACCCTCTCTCTAGTGTATTTGTTTGCAGTGGCGATTCATCAAAAAGCGTGTGTGAGCAAGGAGACCTATAAATCTGACTCAGTTACACCAGCTCTGTCATGAGGGAATGGACCAAAATTCCCCCAACCTATTGTTTGAAGCTTGTTTAAGGATACCCGAAACGTTTGACCCAAGTCAAACAATTTAAAGGCAATGCTACCAAATACTAATTGAGTGTATGTAATCTTCTGACCCACTAGGAATGTGATGAAAGAAATAAAAGCTGAAATAAATCATTGTCTCTGATTGAGAACCATATTTAGGTAGCCTGTTTTGTGTTGGGCTTTGTGGGTGGTTGTTTCCTGTCTCTGTGTTTTCTGCACCAGTTAGGACTGTTTCGGTTTTTCCACGTTTATTGTTTTGTATTCTGTTCATGTGTAGTTGTTCTTATTAAAGAACCATGAACTTTAACCACGCTGCATTTTGGTCCTCCTCTCCTTCCCAGGAAGGAAGCCGTTACAATTATTCTGACATTTCACATTCTAACAATAAAGTGGTGATCCTAACTGACCTAAGACAGGTAATTTTTTGTAGGATTAAATGTCAGGAATTGTGAAAAACGGAGTTTAAATATATTTGGCTAAGGTGTATGTAAACTTCCGACAACTGTACAATTATCTGTGAGGTCCCTCAATCGAGTAGTGGATTTCAAGCGCAGATTCAACCACAAACCACAATGCCTTGCAAGAAGAGTACCGATTGGTAGATGTTTCAACATTTAAAAAAAGTAGACGCTGAATATCCCTTTGAGCATTGCAAAGTAAAAATATAGGCTTTTGACGGTGCATCAATACACTCAATCACTACAAGGATACAGTCGTCCATGAGGCCAATTGGGATTTTAAAACGGTTACAGAGTTTAATGGTTGTGAAATGACACAACTGAGGATGTATTAACAACTTTGTAGTTACTCCACAATACTAACCTAAAAGATGGAAGCGTATACAGAGTAACACATATTCCAAACTATGCATCCTGTAATGCCACAAGGCACTTAAAAGTAATACTGCAAAAAATGTGTCAAAGAAATTTACTACATTTCTTGAATACAAAGCATTATATGGGGGGGAAATTCAACACAAGCATAGTGATGGCTGCATCATGGTATGGGTATGCTTGTAATTGAGAAGAACTAGGGAGTTTTGGGTTGGGACAACAACAAAAAAACAGAATAAAGCTGTAAGCACCGGCAAAATCCTAGAGGAAAACCTGGTTCAGTCTACTTTCCAACAGACACTGGGAGACTAAATGCACCTTTCAGCAGGACAATAACCTAAAACACTAGGCCAAATATAGACTGGAATTGCTTACCAAGATGAAATCAAATGTTCCTGAGTGGCCTAGTTACAGTTTTGACTTAAATCGGCTGGAAAATCAATGTAAGGATTTGAAAATGGCTGTCTAGCAATGATCAACTTGACAGAGGTTGAAGAAAATAATAATATGCCAAAATTGTGCAAAGCTCTTAGAGACTTACCTAAAAAGATTCACAGCTGCAATCGCCGCCAAAGGTGCTTCTACAAAGTATTGACTCGGGTGTGAATACTTATGTAAATTGGATATTTCTGTATTTCATTTTCAATCAAATATAGCAAATATTTCTAAAAACGTGTTTTCACTTTGTCATTATAGGTTATTGTGTGTAGATGAGTGAAAAAATAAGATTTCATCCATTTTGAATTCAGGCTGTAACACAGCAAAATGTGGCATAAATCAAGAGGTATGAATGCTTTCTGAAGGCATTGTATATGAAAAAAATAAATTTTTACATATGGGACCACCCGGGAGCATTCTTTCTATGGGTGGGAGGCAAATACAATACTTTATAGTGCACTACTTTTGACCAGAGCCCTATGGTCCCTGATAGTAGTGCATTATGCAGGGAATAGTGTGCTTTTTGGGGCACAGTTTCTGGTATAACTTATGAAGGATTAAGCTGGCCCCGATTGGCATTCGTTTACAGCCAAAGCTGTAGATTCAAGAGCGGGTTACCCATAGAAATAGACATAACTAGAACGGGCTTGGAATCGCTGACTATGGCAATTTGAATGGTAACCGCATTATTGACTTGAATAGGGATTTTCATTGTAATAATTCTATTTCTGTTTACCATTACTTAATCAGTTTTTACTGTAGTAAGGCATTGAGGACAATATAATTAGCATTAGTATAATACAATTCCTATTCAAGTCAAAGATAGCGATTCTATTTCCACGTTGAGGACCCATCAAGGAGAGGTCAGCTGGACAGAAGTACACTAACAACCAGGATGAACTATAGCCTACCGAACAAGCTGGTCTGGAGTGGTTTATCGGTTTAGGGTGAGTTGCCCCTAGATTCTGATTTGAGGTAAATTTAGCATTTTCCCCACTGCTGGTTAAGATTAGGATTGGGGGATGGGAAGCTGATCCTAGATCTGTACCTAGGGGAAACTCCACCCCGGAGTGGTCTGGTGTCAGTTCAATCAAACACACAAAGAAAATGGACCTACCTGACTCAGGTCTGTCAATCTTCTTGTCAGATGTCCTTCCATCTTGCTTACCGGAGTTCTCTTCATCTGTGTTCCCCCATTGAGTAGGCTGACCATACAGAGGGGTGCCTATTTTTTTTACACTGCAATGTCCCCTGGAAAACAAACACCACTCATTCGCCCTTCCCAAAGTCAGTGTAATGTCAAACTAGCATGGTGCACCATCAAAAGACATACAGTAAGGCTCTGGTCAAATGTAGGGCACTATGGGGAATAGGGGGAATAGGCTGTAAAAAAGCAGACTGGCTAGAGTGGTGTCTAAGGTGCCAAAGGACTGGATAGGAGTATGGCACCTTATTTTATTTTATTTTCAAGCAAAGGGGAATGGCTTTGTACAGTACCAGAGTCCAGAAAATAAGAAACATCTCAAATTAGAGTAAAGTAGAAAAAAATGTGTAAACTTCAAGTAAGCCACAGCTGACTAAACTGAACTCCACGGTGAAGGAAGTTTATGAAGAACTCCACCAACAGAGTTGAGCAGAGACCAGGCTTTGTGGAAATCAGCTCTGACTACGTCGATTCCCCAAAGATCAATACTTCAACAATTTTTTTTAATGCTTATCTTGTCCTCCGTAGTCGCGTGCCTTTCTTTGTTTGCTGAAATTCCTATTTTTAAATAAAATGTTCATCAAATACAAAAACAGACAGTTTTCTTGAGATTCAAGATGCCATCTTAGAGCATCAGCAAACAGTTGGTGGTTGTATTTGATGAACGTTTATTGAAAAATGATATATTTCAGCAAATAAAGAAAGGCAAGCAACTACAGATGACAAACATAGGTACAAGGTTTCATAATTACAATTTTTTAAAGTATTGAGCTTGGGCGAATCAATGTAGGGAGAATTTGGGAAAAAGTGGGACTTAATATCAACTGGGACAGCTTAATCTTGACATGTTTATTTCTTGGTCTGTCAAGAGAAGCCATATGGGCACTGTCTGTGACGGTTGTCATCCCATCACCATGCAGAGTAAATTATCATTAATACAAAAGGTACAATGTAGCCCTTTCCTGCAGTCAATGACAAAAAGCGTCCTCTTTGATGTCATGGGTGGAATGTTATAAGATTTTTCATAATTTCATGATTAATAAAAAAAAACAATTTACGGCAAAAAACTGTTTCTCTATGCCAAACAGCTTCGTTATATTTCAATCTTCTGTGATATTGGGATGCAAACTCAAAATTTAATTAATTTCAACTCTATATCTGACATGGTACAGAGGTATTTTTTAAGCCCATAACCATGTGTGTGAGGTGTATACTTCTGTTTCAAAGTAGATTTGTTTTAGACGACCATGAATCACTCTATGGCCCTGATTTAGCCCACTGGATTAAAAGGTTAATGGTTTATTGAGCACCGACACCACCATGTGTAATGTGCAGCAGCGTGCTGTATGCACAGTGTTTGAGGCTTGGGGCAGACACACAGCGGACACACAGCAAGCTGTAACAGAAGAAAAAATACAGTTTAAAAATCTCTTGTCCATAATTAGACTGATCACCTAGTATTGTTAAGAATTGTTATGTTGTGTAGTTGAATATCTGTTCACTAACTGCGTTTATATTTCCGAAGCTGAGATGTGTACATATCTTGATGTGCACATTCCAATTGCTTCTGTCTCTCGCCCTGGAAGTTGTAAAGGAAGTGACAGGCTTTCAACACATTTTTATGAATGGGTTCCCGCCACGGTTGACAGTGGGCTAGTCCAGTTCATGAGTGAATTGTGATCATGTAATTTTCAAAGCATTATTGATAATTAGAAAGTTCAAAATGATTTGTCGATGTTGGGTAAATGATAAAGATTAACATGTGAGAAGAGGAAGTCTGTAACATGACATTTCTTAGCTAATTTATATATTGTTTTGTTTCACATCAGCATGGCCAGGCAGGGCCAGTTAGTTAGACCTGAAGCTCCTGATTATTTTTTGTATTGTTTTTATTTAACTAGGCAAGTCAGTTAAGAACAAATTCTTATTTTACAATGACGGCCTACCATGAGATCGAACCAGGGTCTGTAGTGACGCCTTAAGCACTGAGATGCAGTGCCTTAGACCGCTGCGTCACTCAGGAGCCCATAATAAAGTGGCACGTCAAAATCCCAGACACTGAAGTCCTCAGCCTTGTCGACATGATGAGCATTCCCATACTGCTTATGAAAGCACAGTTCAGATGGGCGGGCCATGTGACCAGGATGCCTGCTACCTGTCTCTCTAAGCAGATCTCTGGAGAGCTGAAAAATGACACGCGAGCACAAGTTGGACCAAAGAAAAACATTAAAGACACCCTGTATGCGTCCCTCAAGAGCATTAACATCGATCTAAGGTCATGGGAAAGCCTCGCTCATGTTCGTCCCATCTGACGTAATCTCATCTGGGATGGTGCTACCACCTCTGAAACCAGCAGGACCAAAAATGCCATGGTGAAGAGACAAAAGCAGAATACCATTATTAATTAAGAGTCTATTGACGCACATAATAAACAAATCCCCATCCAAATCCATCAGTTTAAGGTAGAGATATCAGTTTTTGGGCTTGGGCGTCATGGGCTTCATCTCAATCCACCACATCCGCTTATGTCAGTCTTCCGCGAAAAGTGGCAGGGCAATAGCGGTTTTTGTCAGACCATGAGACATCCCAAAAATCGGTCTTCTCACGAAAACGTCTGTAGCGTTCAAACTTTTTTTTTTCCTACGTTGGTGCTCTACGACTCCAAACCCCACAAGTGTCACGGGACTCGTCTGAACTCGGTAATGCTGATGTGCCAACTATGTTTTAGAACACCTACTCATTCAAGAGTTTTTCTTTATTTGGACTATTTTCTACATTGTAGAATAATAGTGAAGACATCAAAACTATGAAATAACACATATGGAATCATGTAGTAACCAAAAAAAGTGTTAAACAAATCAAAATAGATTTTATATTTGAGGTTCTTCAAAGTAGCCACCCTGTGCCTTGATGACAGCTTGGCATTCTCTTAAACAGCTTCGCCTGGAATGCTTTTCCAACAGTCTTGAAGGAGTTCTCACATATGCTGAGCACTTGTTGGCTGCTTTTCCTTCACTCTGCGGTCCAACTCATCCCAAACCATCTCCATTTGGTTGAGGTAGGGGGATTGTGAAGGCCAGGTCATCTGATGCAGCACTCCATCACTCTCCTTTTTGGTCAAATAGCCCTTACACAGCCTGGAGGTGTGTTGGGTCATTGTCCTGTTGAAAAACAAATGATAGTCCCACTAATCCAAACCCAGATGGGATGGTGTATCGTTTGGAATTCGTTGTCCCCAAGTCTGCATGCTAGGTTGGTGTGCAACAACTGGCGGTGGTGAGTAAAACCAGAGATACTGGAATATAATTACCTCTGGTATAATTTAGCTAAAGACATTAGATGACATTATTGCTGATTATGTAGGTAGCTATCTTTTGATAATGCGAGGCAGGCTAGCATACATTTTAGATAATACTAGCTTAGCTAGCTAGCTACCTCATTATAACTTAGGTCGTAGCTCATAGAAGTTTGTGTATTGTCTAGATACTGCTGGTTATGCAACAGTGTCTGCTGGTTATGCAACATTAGCCTACAAGTCAGATTTGCAAGTTAATTCGTAGCTCATACACATGTATTCTGTATTGCCTAGGGCAAAACTAAACAATGGATGCAGCTATGGTTGTAGTTTACTCATGTCTAAGTCTGACTAATACAGTGAACTAGGAGCAACTAAAACTTTAACCGCGTTACTGGCCTAAATTTTATCCAATCTGGAGCTACAATCAGTATAGCTGAGAATCAGGGATTCCACTACCACAGCCACAAAGTCAAAAAAAAAAAATCGGAAAAATTAATGGGAAAAAACCAAGCTTTTCCGCCTTATTTTAAGGTTAGGCATAAGGTTAGCAGTGCGGTTACGGTTAAGGTTAGGTTTCAAATCAAATTTAAAGAAGAGAAATTGTAGAAATTGGGAGGCTTTGTGGCTGTGGTAACTGCTGATGACCTAGAATGGTCTTGATACGGTTTAATGCCTTGATGACAACGACGGCTTCATCAACCACGGTAATATGTGTTATGTGAAATGTTGTATAAAAAAATACCCAGTTTGATTAACTAGTAGGTTAATTACCAAGCAGAAGTAGTCATTTGGTTGTGAAGAGCATCAAAAAACTTTCTTTATAACAAAATGCAATTTACCACTTGGCTGTCGATTGTATCACCCTGTCACAGGCCCTCCCAATCAACACCACCTCATAAAATGAGGAAGTACACGGTTTATGAGGACTTCCTGCTGCAGTTGTTCGACAGATGTCCAGTTTGCAGCTGAACATGCAACACAGAGAGGACTAGCAAGGGGACCCCAGCTAGCATTCCATTACAAACAT
This sequence comes from Oncorhynchus mykiss, assembly GCF_013265735.2. Lineage (NCBI taxonomy): Eukaryota > Metazoa > Chordata > Actinopteri > Salmoniformes > Salmonidae > Oncorhynchus > Oncorhynchus mykiss. Next base: position 9,861,553 of record NC_048568.1, on the reverse strand, counting down.
TTGGTCTGTTGCTAAATGTTTTGCAACGGAAACTGTTTACCATCTAGGAACCAAACAGAAGCAAACAGAGCAAAAAGGAACGGAACTGGGAGGGGCCTAACTGAATTTGTCCAATAGAAACTTGTGTTTTCGTTGCATAACATTTTTAGTTTGGAGTAAACGGTTTCCGTTTCCGACAAAGTTTTGCAATGGATTCCAACTAATGAATATACCACATCTTTGGTCATGGTGGAATTCAGTGTACAATATCTAAAGTCCACACATCTCTGTATCTGTGTCCGAAATGGCACCCTAATCCGTATTTAGTGAACTAGTTTTGACGGAAACCCTATGGGCCCTGGTCAAAAGTAGTGGGCGATTCTGTGAAACGCACAAATAAAGTTAGTCATTTCAAAATTAAACCATGTTCATGATTATCCTTAAGGTCTATATGTTGGAGTTAAGGCTTTATTTGAACATTTTAAAGGGGAACTGCAACTGCTTATTTGTTTTTTGGCTTGCTCCTCAAGAAATGCTGGCCAAACGTGTGTTGGCTAGGGGGTGTGGTTTGATTTGGATGTGTTCTGTCAGAACCTTGCCCGCAGCTGGGTGTAAAATACACAGGGTTTCTCCTTCCCCATATTGACTGAGGCCATTCAAATCAATAATTAATAAAGATAATACAAGTAAAGTAAAAGTCCATACATGTTTCTGTGAACACACAAACATAGTCACTGTTCTATTACCAATGGCAGTTAACAGGTCAGATAAAACCTACCCAAGTATTTTCTCCCCATCAAACGACTGAGGATGGCGTGTAGAAAAAGCATCTACAGTCCTCTGCATCTGTAGAAATAGGCAGTTGAGACAGAGTTCATCAGTGACACGTGGAAATAAAAGGTTTGCAAATACTGGACATTTCTGCTGTACCTTATTATTAGTCATCACCTTTAGTTTCACATTTTGGATGTGTTGAGTGCCAGGGGCCTCATTTATAACTGCTGCATACATTTTATTCAAAATATCTGCATGTGCTTTTTCTGAAAAGAAAAAGACACACCAAAAATATTGAGATTTATAAAGTTGACACACGCCGTACATACAAATGTTTCCATTATAAATCAGACCTGTCATAAAACTGTGAGCATGAACAATGCCCATCATTCACATTTTACGGTGACAATAATGGTTTTATTTGCTGTATAGCGTTCTTTGGAAGTATTAGATTTAGGCCAAGACAGTATATCTAAAGGAAATAGCAATGGCGAACTTGATCAAATGTCTTTGTAGGTGTTGACAGGATGTTTCCTTTTGCAGTGACATTTGACCGTTTGTGAAACACAAAAACCTGTTCAAATTGTTGTGGACCTGTTAGCAGATCGTTTGAATTCTATTCATGTTTTGCATTTACTTTCTCCAGAACCTAAATATGCTGCACTGCCCAATAATTCTGAAACATTGTCTACTCTGAAAAACTACACTAGGCCTATTTACAGTTGCAGCCTACACACTTCAATGCAAAAGATCTGTTCACCTGTTAAATTCTACTGTGTCATAAACCGCGCTCCCTTTCCGATGCATAGAGCAAAACTTGAAATTATAATAGCCTATCTAATGGGCCCAATTAAATGAGCGATCGTGGCCAGAAAATATGCAATGTTTGTGATATTTGTATTATGTTTATGAATTAAATATTGTCTAGGCTACTTGAGAATTTTTAAATTCCACTGTTCAGACGTAGTGTATAAAACGTCAATGGAAAAGGTGAACTGTCTGTTCTAGCGTTAATCTGCTTTGGGTCAGATCACAGAGCAAAATACAGGTAGCTTATCTATTTACTACTGTGAAGTAGTATTAAAAGAGAGATGGGACACATGGTAGCCTATCCTAACCTATTTTGCGAGTGTGAAACCATCACAGTCAGAAAAGGTGAGGAATGTATTCCGCAATGATCATGGAAATGAAATAAATAATCAGAAATAGATTTCTAATTATTTTAGGATACAAAGAAAAAAATATAGATTTTTTTTGTTGCTCTTGTCACTAACAGCAAATGATTGCATCTTGTTATTATATTAGCTACTTCTTTTGTGTTATGAAGAAGAGTGTCATCTTATATTCCCCATTTGCACAAGGCTACTTTTGCCTCCTTGCATTGCAATACTTAAACCACTAGAAACTGTGTGTACGCATGGTCTAAAGTTGGAGGATAAACACATATTCACGTCATGTTCATTTTTTGATAAATGCCAACTTTTGCAAGAAAACTGGCATGCATGTTTTGGGGCATATTCTGTGCTTTCACAACGTTTATACATGAAGGCCCCGGTCTCTCTCCATTTAGAGACGTCAGTATCAAGCCTGTTGGTCAGGACGCCATCACATCATCTTGCAAGTCTCCAAGTGCTGGCTCTATGGGATGCATCTGTGAACACAACCACAGTTACTGTTCTATTACCAATGGCAGTTAGGATAGGTGATATTTCACAAACATATACAATGTTGAAGTTTGAACAGGTCAGACAAAACATATCTAACTCTGTTCTCCCCATTGACAACCGTTGGTGAGCAGGCAAGAGGTGAGACTGGAGGTAAGCTCTTTGCCATCACCGCATTGATAGGCACGGCAGAGTAGATCAGCTCCTGGCCCCTCGTCAAAGATACTAGTCGGTCACACACAAACACACACAAAGAGCACTGGTTACATGATCAATTATGGTTATGATTAGCATGGTGGAACCTTGCTGATTGCCTGGATTGCTGCATTCACCTTTCTATTTGACTTCAGATATCATGATATGTGATGTGAAATAGACTGGTAAACGGAGCAATCAGGCTGGTTCTACCAGGCTAGGTTACGAAGGTTTAGGTGAATTGGGACAAAACTCGAAACTGTTTTGACGTTTGACCAGGTCACATGTCACCAACCTGATTTAAGTGTCCTCCCTGTTCCATTTATAAGAATGCTCACAGCGAAGGCTTGTCTGCATGGAGTCCAGTTGAAAATAGGGGGGCCATACATGTGAACTTTTCCTTAGACCATTGGTCTAACGTGGCTACCTTTCTCATAAGACAAACTGAACAAATTAGCCATGATGCTGAGGACTGCAAACTGAGCAGATAATTATAAGCAAAAGATCACAAGCATGGCCTCAGAGAGTCAAGGACAAACAAACACGGGTCTGTGGTGAGCACTGTGTATGAGTGTGGGATACACAACAACAAAACGTTAATATTGCCAATAACTTTAAGGTAACTTTTTGGGTGACCAGAACAAATTCAAATAAAAATGTGAGTTATAGATCTACCATTCTACTTGAAAGCAACTCTAAGAAGTGGTAGAGCTGCTCTATGTATGCTATTTCTATTCTTCCCATTCATACGTCTTTTACTTTCCGTTTTGTACACCAGCTTCAAACAGCTGAAACAACCATACTTATTTTTGGTTATGTAAAATACATTTCACAGCGGTTTAGATGGTGCAATGATTATCTACACTGTATTTATTTTGTCACATAAACCGAAATTAGGCAGACTACTAGAATTTTAGCAACCAGGAATTGGCAGAGTGATTTCTGCATAGTGCAACTTTAACTATTTGCTGTTGTAGTTTGAGTGTTCTTTAGATGGTGTGGACGGATGACTATGTAGACAAACACTGGATGGAGACTGTTATTCCTTCATCTCCAGAGGCTAATGTACTGCCACTCAAATCTCAGACTGAAGAATGTCCTATGTTGGTCGCTCTGGGGACTGGTTCAGTGTTCGTGTGTGCAGAAAGTCAACCTCACTTAGAAGTGAACTATCTATCATTATTTTGTAAAAATACAAAATATCAGTATCTCTCATATTTTGGATTACGAATCCATTGTAAGTGTTCCACAAAAATAGACAAATAAAGGATCAGGAGTTGAACGAATTACAAATACTCTCGTTACTGTAATTGAGTTGCTTTTCCGAGTACTTGTACTTAGAGTATTTTTTACTTTTATTTAAGTATGTTTTGAATGAAGTACTGTTCTTCGCTACCTTTTGAAAATCATCTGTTACAGAGTACAATTCAGGCTAAGCATAATAGTAGATCATGATCACATGGAAAGTTTGCGAGCCCCCTGGAGCCAGAGAAAAACTGCTCAAATTTCATGCAGTGCACCAATACAGGCCAATTAAATCATGCTGTTCATACGAATGGAACGATGGTAGTTGGAAGATGCAAAAATGACAAAAATAAGTTTAGTTCAAGACGTGTCGTGAAAGAGAGGAATGTTTTTTATCAAAGCGTTGTGTTTGAAAACAAATGGAGACAGGAGTCTGACCAGTTTTCCTTCAAGCACAGAAGAGGCGATGCAATGCAAGCTTTCGTTACCCAGGATGACGGAAGTTAGCCTCGTACGAACCATCCTGATCTCATGAGCTTACATTCTGTGTCACTACACATAGTGATGGGTCGTTCACGAATGAGTCGGTTCTAAGCGCCGGCTCTTGTAGGTGAACATTGGGAGCCGGCTCGCATATCAGAAGAGCCAAATCTATTTCTAAAAATATAAAAAAATAAGATATGAATAATAAAAAGATGGAAATTAATAGAATTAACTAATTCAAAGAACGAAAAAAAAATAAAATAGGCCTAAATGCTAAAGCACACACACACTCGTTCTGAAAGATCTACAGATCCTCTGAGCTGGTGGAAGAACAAGGCCTCTGTCTACCCACGGCTTACTAAAGTCATGACAGGGAGACTCTGCATAGTGGCCACATCCGTTCCCTCTGAGAGGGTTCTCGAAAACGAGACAAATAATTACTGAGAGAAGAAACCGCATCAGCCCCTCGAAAACGAGACAGCTTGCATTTCTGAATGCAAATCTCTCATAAAAGCAAAATATGGTGAACATTGATGTGTGCTGCTGGTTATAACATGGCAGTAAAAAATAGGGAGAAAAGAGGGACCAGTTTAATGTTTTAAGTGGGATGTTGTTGTTTTGTTATTTATTTTTCTTTGATATGATGCAATATTCTATTATTATGTTGTTCATATTGTATACATTTTGAATTGTTAACATTTATGTGTCACGTTCTGACCTATTTCCTTTGTTTTGTATTTATTTAGTATGGTCAGGGCGTGAGTTGGGTGGGCAGTCTGTTTGTTTTTCTATGTTTTGGGGCATTTCTATGTTTCGGCCTAGTATGGTTCTCAATCAGAGGCAGGTGTCATTAGTTGTCTCTGATTGAGAATCATACTTAGGTAGCCTGGGTTGCACTGTTTGTTTGTGGGTGATTGTCTATGTCAGTGGCTTGTGTCAGCACAGGTCTAATTTGTAGCTTCACGGTCGTCATTTGTTTATTGTCTTGTATGCAGTGTCAGTACTTTATTGAAGATTTACCATGGACACTTACCACGCCGCATATTGGTCCTCTGATCCGTTTCGCCTCTCCTCTTCAGATGAAGAGGAGGACGACCGTGACAATATGCACTTAGTTTATATACACTAAAAAAAGTTTTACTTTAAATTCACATGTGTAATAGCATTCTTTTTGTACATTTATTTCAGTTTGTGGGATGCTGCAGTTTTGCTAATTGTTATTTATTTTTCATTGATATGGTGCAATATTATACTATGCTGTTCAGATTGTATTTGTTTTGAATGGTTAGATTTATATTCACTTTGGTTATATGCATTAAAAAGTTCTACTTTAATAGCATTCTTTTTCATAACAAACCAATGCATTTTTAAATACATTGTGGTTAAGGTAGAGTCTGATTTCATTTAATTAGAATTGTTTTAACACCAATCATAGTCAAACTATCGCAAACTGTTTGACTTGAAAAAATACACAACCTAAAAAAGAGCCGGAATGCCCATCACTAATAGTCTGGACACGACCAGATTCAAACAGTTTGAGCCCCTTCCTCTCTTTCCGCAGTATGGCCGGACCAATCAGCATCCTCTGATAGTGGTGGTTTAGTTGATGATGATAACGAAAAGCGCCTGTACTGGGCGCAGAAGTTGGAAATTATAACAACAATGATTGCTCTTGAGGAGGTTGTCAGCAGTTATATCAGAACTGGAAGGCATAACTTATGTGAAAGAACAGAAAATAACTACATTGAAGGCTTTTCTCGGATGAGAAGATGTTTTGGCTCCTCTCCTGTCTGGATTCCGCAAAATAGCTCCACTGGAACAGATTGAGAACCCAATTCTCACTGTTGTGTCGCTGTTGGAGGGCCAGATCATAGAGGCTGCAAAGCCGGGTATCAGTGCTCTGCAGCTCGGTGTAAATAACCGCGTGGACATCCTCCATGGAGGTTGTTTTCGGTAGCACAGAGTCTTGGTTGCTGAAGTGACGGCATCAACAGTGTAACGTTATCAAGAAAACCTCATGGGGATTGTTGTGGATGACGTTCATTTGACGCAGAAATAGTAAATATAACTACATAATTTTCATATCAAACGAGTCAGTGTTATGTTGAACATGAATGGAACTCCTAGCTAGTAGTGCTTCTCATGACAATAAGCTAGAGTTGAAAGTCGGAAGTTTACATACACCTTAGCCAAATACAGTTTATCACAATTCCTGACATTTAATCCTACAAAAAAATCCCTGTCTTGGGTTAGTTAGGATCACCACTTTAGTTTAAGATTGTGAAATGTCAGAAGTTTACATACACTCAATTAGTGTTTGGTAGCATTGCCTTTAAATTGTTTAACTTGGGTCAAATGTTTTGGGTAGCATTCCACAAGCTTCCCACAATAAGTTGGGTGAATTTTGGCCCATTCCTCCTGACAGAGCTGGTGTAACTGAGTCATGTTTGTATGCCTCCTTGCTCGCACACGCTTTTTTCAGTTCTGCCCCATACATTTTCTATGGGATTGTGGCCAGGGCTTTGTGATGGCCACTCCAATACCTTGACTTTGTTGTCCTTAAGCCATTTTGCCACAACTTTGGAAGTATACTTGGGGTCATTGTCCATTTGGAAGACCCATTTGTGACCAATATTTAATTTCCTGACTGATGTGTTCAGATGTTGCTTCAATATATACACGGAATTTTGCTTCCTCATGATGCCATCTATTTTGTGAAGTGCACCAGTCCCACCTGCAGCAAAGCATCCACACAACATGATGCTAACACCCCCGTGCTTCACGGTTGGGATGGTGTTCTTTGGCTTGCAAGCCTCCCCCTTTTTCCTCCTAACAACATTATGGTCATTATGGCCAAACAGTTCTATTTTTGTTTCATCAGACCAGAGGACATTTCTCCAAAAGTACCATCTTTGTCCCCTTGTGTAGTTGCAAACACTAGTCTGGCTTTTTTATGGCTGTTTTGGAGCAGTGGCTTCTTCCTTACTGAGCGGCCTTTCAGGTTATGTCGATATAACTTTTGATTTTAATTTTCCCATGATGTCAATTAATGAGGCACTGAGTTTGAAGGTAGCCTTGAAATACATCCACAGGTACACCTCCAATTGACTCAAATGATGTCAATTAGCCTATCAGAAGCCTCTCAAGCCATGACATAATTTTATGGAATTTTCCAAGCTGTATAAAGGCACAGTCAAACTAGTTTTGTAACTTCTGGCCCACTGGAATTGTGATACAGTGAATTAAGTGAAATAATCTGTCTGTAAACAATTGTTGTAAAAATTACTTGTGTCATGAACAAAGTAGATGCCCTAACCGACTTGCCAAAACTATAGTTTGTTAACAAGAAATGTGTGGAGTGGTTGAAAAATTAGTTTTAAATGACTCCAACCTAAGTGTATGTAAACCTCCGACTTCAACTGTAGCTAACTTTAACTAGCCATGCGCCTTGCTTTAACTTCTTAAGGTATGGGGGGCAGCGTTTTCACTTTTGGATAAATAGGGTGCCCAATTTCAACTTCCTGCTACTCATGCCAAGAATATAAGATATACATATTATTAGTAGATTTGGATAGAAAACACTCTGAAGTTTCTAAAACTGTTTGAACCATGTCTGTGAGTATAACAGAACTTACGTAGCAGGCAAAACCCAGAGGACTAACTGTTCAGAAATGTATTTTTTTTTTTGTCTGTTCAGTTCTCGTTGGCAAACAATATTTCTTAGGAACTTGTTTTTAGTTCCTACCGCTTTCCACTGGATGTCACCAGTCTTTGGAATTTGGTTGAGGTTATTCATTTGTGCAATGAAGAAGTTGGCCATCTAGGAACTGCGTAACACTGTTGAGAGTTGCGCAAGGCAGGAAAAGTAGCTTGGTTTGTTGTCTTCCTGTATTGAACACAGTTAGACCAGTCTTCAATTTGATCGCTTATTAACGTTTAAAAATACCTAAAGTTGTATTACAAAAGTAGTTTGAAATGTTTTGGCAAAGTTTACAGGCAACTTTTTAAATATTTTGTAGTGACGTTGCGCATTTTGGAAGCTGTTTTTTTCTGGATCAAACGTGCCAAATAAATGTACATTTTGGATATATATGGACGGAATTAATCAAACAAAAGGACCAATTGTGATGTTTATGGGACATATTGGAGTGCCAACAAAAGAAGCTTGTCAAAGGTAAGGCATGTTTTATATTTTATTTCTGCGTTTTGTGTTGCGCCTGCAGGGTTGAAATATGCCACGCTCTTTGTTTACTGTTGTGCTTTCATCAGACAATAGCTTCTTATGCTTTCGCTGAAAAGCCTTTTTTAAATCTGACACGTTGGCTGGATTCACAACGAGTGTAGCTTTAATTTAGTTATCGCACATGTGTGAATTAATGAAAGTTTGATTTTATATAATTTTATTTGAATTTGCCCCGCTGCATTTTCCCTGGCTTATGGCCAAGTGGGACGCAAGCGTCCCCTATACCATGAGAAGCTTAACCTCTTGAACCTATAGGGGCGCTGTGTCATTATTGGATAAAAAGACGTGCCCGTTTTAAGCGCAATATTTTGTCACAAAAAGATGCTTGACTATGCATGGAATTGACAGCCTTGGAAAGACAACTCTGACCTCTCCAAAACTGCAAAGATATTATCTGTGCGTGCCCCAGAACTAATGCAACAGGCGAAACCAAGATGATGTTTCATACAGGAAATGCCCCGGATTCTGAAGGCGCTGTGTTCCAATGTCTCCTTATATGGCTGTGAATGCGCCAGGAATGAGCCTGCACTTTCTGTATATTCCCCGAGGTGTCTGCAGCATTGTGACGTGTTTGTAGGCATATCATTGGAAGATTGACCATAAGAGACTACATTTACCCGGTATCCCGCCCGGTGTCCTGTGTGCATAATCAGTAAGTCCATGCGCGTTCCATTTCTTCAGAATTGAAAGTAAACTGCCACGATGGATTTTATCGTCGATAGATATGTGAAAAACACCTTGAGGATTGATTCTAAACATCGTTTGCCATGTTTCTGTCGATATTATGGAGTTAATTTGGAAAAAAGTTCGCGTTTTAATGACTTTTTTTTATTTTATTTTATTTTTTTCTTCCTTACCCAAACGTGATGAACAAAACGGAGTGATTAGTTGACACAAATAATATTTTTTGTAAAAACGGAACATTTGCTATCTAACAGAGTCTCCTCATTGAAAACATCTGAAGTTCTTCAAAGGTAAATTATTTTATTTGAATGCTTTTATGGTTTTTTGTGGAAAATGTTGCATGCTGAATGCTAGGCTTAATGCAATGCTAGGCTATCAATGCTCTTACACAAATGCTTGTTTAGCTATGGTTCAAAAGCATATTTTGAAAATCTGAGATGACAGTGTTGTTAACAAAAGGCTAAACTTGAGAGCAAATAGATTAATTTAATTTCATTTGCGATTTTCATGAATAGTTAACGTTGTTGTATGCTAATGACCTTGCGGATAGATTTACACAATCCTGGATACAGGGGTTTTTTCGTAGCTAAACGTGACGCAGAAAACGGAGCGATTTGTCCTAAACAAATAATCTTTCAGGAAAAACTGAACATTTGCTATCTGAGAGTCTCCTCATTGAAAACATCTGAAGTTCTTCAAAGGTAAATTATTTTATTTGAAGGCTTTTCTGTTTTTTTGTGTAAATGTTGCATGCTGAATGCTAACGCTAAATGCTACGCTAAATGCTACGTTAGCCATCAATACTGTTACACAAATGCTTGTTTTGCAATGGTTGAGAAGCATATTTTGAAAATCTGAGATGACAGTGTTGTTAACAAAAGGCTAAGCTTGAGAGCTAGCATATTTATTTCATTTCATTTGCGATTTTCATGAATAGTTAACGTTGCGTTATGGTAATGAGCTTGAGTCTGTATTCACGATCCCGGATCCGGGATGGGGAGATCAGAGAGGATAATTAAACCTAACGTTAAAACATTACAGACAGTAGTGGGCAGTATAATGACTTCTGTTTCCAAGTCCATAAATATGTATTATTATACTTTCTGATATAGACTTATGTTGAATCTTATTGTCTTTCTACCAGGGGAGCGGGTGCAAAAGGGGAGCCTGCAAAGCAGGGGAAATCTGTTCCATGCCAAAGAGGGTGAGTTAACATTGTCACAGAATAAAACCAGTGCCAGTTCATGTCCTGGGCCCATATTCATAGTGTCTTGGAGTAGGATTGCTGACCTAGCTAGATAGTAGTGCAAACAGTGCATTCGTTAAGTATTTAGACCTCTTGATTTTCCACATTTGGTTAGGGCTGCAATCCCGTTAACGGGATGATATGACAATAGCCAGTGAATGTGCAGGGCGCCAAATTCAAAACAACAGAAATCTCATAATTAAAATTCCTCAAACATACATGTATCTTCTACCGTTTTAAAGGTAATCTTGTTGTTAATCCCACCACAGTGTCTGATTTCAAATAGGCTTTACAGCGAAAGCACCACAAATGGTTATGTTAGGTGACCACCAACTCCACCCAGACCACCCAGACATTTTTCCAGCCAAAGAGAGGAGTCACAAAAAGCACAAATAGAGATAAAATGAGTCACTAATCTTTGATGGTTTCCATCAGATGACACTCAGGACTTCATGTTACACAATACATGTATGTTTTGTTTGATAAAGTTCATATTTATGTACAAAAATCTCAGTATACATTGGCGCGTTACGTTCACTAGTTCCAAAAACATCCAGTGATATTGCAGAGAGCCACATCATTTTATAGAAATACTCAGTATAAATGTCGATAAATACCATTGTTAGACATGGAATTATAGATATACCTCTCCTTCATGCAATCGCTGTGTCAGATTTCAAAAAAACGTTACGGAAAAAGCAAACCATGTAATAATCTGAGACGGTGCTCAAAAAAATAAATAAAATTATCCGCCACGTTGGAGTCAACAGACCTGGCTCTCTGCAACACCACTGACTCAAAGAGCTCCCATCTGGCTCCACAACACATTAGAAGCCTCATTCAAGTTTCTAAAGACGGTTGACATCTAGTGGAAGCCCTAGGAAGTGCAACTTCATCCATATCCCACTGTGTATTCAATAGGGGCTGGGTTGAAAATCGACCAACCTCAGATTTTCCATTTCCCGTTTGGATTTCTTCTCAGGTTTTTGCCTGCCAAATGAGTCCTGTTATACTCAGACATCATTCCAACCGTTTTAGAACCTTCAGAGTGTTTTCTTTCCAATACTAATAATAATATGCATATATTAGCAACTGGGACTGAGGAGCAGGCCGTTGACTCTCGGCACCTTTCATCCAAGCTACTCAATACTGCCCCTGCAGCCATAAGATGTTCCAGCCTAATTCTACAATTGATTAAATATTTGTTTTCCCTCATCAATCTACACACAATACCTCATAATGACAAAGCGAAAACAGGTTTTGATACATTTTTCAAAAGTATTAAAAATAAAAACACAGAAATACCCTATTTACAGAAGTATTCAGACACTTTGCTATGAGACTCGAAATTGAGCTCAGTTGCATCCTGTTCCATTGATCATCCTTAAGATGTTTCTACAACTAGAATGGAGACCACCTGTCATAAATTCAATTGATTGGACATGATTTGGGAAGGCACACACCTGTCCATATAAGGTCCAACAGATGACAGTGCATGTCAGAGTAAAAACCAAGCCATGAGGATGAAGGAATTGTCCGTAGAGCTCTGAGACAGGATTGTGTCAAGGCACAGATCTGGGGAAGGGTACCAAAACGTTTCTGCAGCATTAAAGGTCCCCAGGAACACAGTGGCCTCCATCATTCTTAAATAGAAGAAGTTTGGAACCACCAATACTCTTCCCAGAGCTGTCTGTCCTGCCAAACTGAGCAATCGTGGGAGAACCCGATGGTCAGAAGACAAGTCTCTGAATGTCCTAGAGTGTCCCAGTCAGAGCCCTGACTTGAACCCGATCGAACATCTCTGGAGAGACCTGATAATAGCTGTGCAGTGACGCTGCCCATCCAACATGACACATCTTGAGAGGATCTGCAGAGAAGAATGGGAGAAACTCCCCAAATACAGGTGTGCCAAGCTTGTATCGTCATACCCAAGAAGACTTGAGTTTGTAATTACTGCCAAAGGTGCTTCAACAAAGTACTGAGAAAATGGTTAGAATACTTATGGAAATGTGATTTTTTTCTTTGTTAATACATTTGCAAGAATGTCTAAAAACCTGTTTTTTTTTTACATTATGGGGTATTGTGTGTGTGTATATTGATGAGGAAAAAGAATGTGTGAAAAGTCAAGGGGTGTGAATACTTTCCGTCACCACAGGTGCTGAGTTAGAAGCATCAAAGTCTAGCCACATCCATGATGCTGCTCGCCAGGCCAAAGACTTGTTTAGAAGGCAGAGCTGTACAAAATCCAGCTAGGCAGTTCACAGCATTCTGGAAGCTGAAAATGTCCCAGTTCTTCCATGGCCTGCATGCTCACCAGACACGAAACCATAGAGTACGTTTGGGAAACTCTGGATCGACGTGTATGACAGCGTGTTCCAGTTCCCGCCAATTTCCAGCAACTTCACATAGCCATTGAAGAGGTGTGGGACAGCCTTCCACAAGGCCACAATGAACAGCCTGATCAACTCTATGCAAAGGAGATGTGTTGCGCTGCATGAGGCAAATGGTGATCACACCAGATACTGAATGGTTTTCTGATCAACGCCTATCTGTGAACAACAGATGCATACCTGTATTCCCAGGCATGGTAAATCCATAGATTAGGGCCTAATGAATTTATTTCAATTGACTGATTTCCCTACAAAAACTGTAACTCAGGCAAATCTTTGAAATTGTTGCATGTTGCGTTTATATTTTTGTTCAGTGTATATAGAATGTCAGTTTTTATAGCAGTTTACTTCTAGTGGCCTATTACTGACCGTTTGTGTAAGAGTCCCTTTAATTTATCTGAGTCGGAGCTGCTGTGTTGTTTCCATCTCAAAGTCTTCATCTTCCTCATCAAAGTAACCCATGTAATCAACATCTAGCTCAGTGAAGCTATTCTGGTGTGAAGTACAACTTCACTGATGATACGCATAATTTCTCTTGCCTGCTGTAATCTGAATACTGGAAGGTTGTTGACAACATAGGCCAAGTCAAATATGTGTGCGCTGTGTTCTACTACTGCCATAATTAGTTCAGTGCTAAATCAAGTACAAGCTGCCTTGCTAGTGTAGTGATGTGCTGTGTCCTTGACCAAATGACTCCTGACCTATATCTATCCTACCCTGCCTTTCTAAGGTCTTTGAAAGCCAAGATAACAAACAGATTACTGACCATTTCGAATCCCACTGTACCTTCTCCACTATGCAATCATGTCGCTCTTGCTGCTAGTGATTCTCTGATCCACCTCTATGCAGACACCATTCTATATACTTCTGGCCCTTCTTTGGACACTGTGTTAAGTAACCTCCAGACGAGCTTCAATGCCATACAACTCTCCTTCCGTGTTCTCTAACTGCTCTTAAATGCTAGTAAAACTAAACGCATGCTCTTCAACCGATCGCTGCCCGCACCTGCCCACCCGTCCAGCATCACTAAATAAAATCAAATGTATTAATATAGCCCTAAGTACATCAGCTGATATCTCAAAGTGCTGTACAGAAACCCAGCCTAAAACCCCAAACAGCAAGCAATGAAGGTGTAGAAGCATGGTGGCTAGGAAAAACTCCCTAGAAAGGCCAGAACCTAGGAAGAAACCTAGAGAGGAACCAGCCTATGAGGGGTGGCCAGTCCTCTTCTGGCTGTGCCGGGTGGAGATTATAACAGAACATGGCCAAGATGTTCAAATGTTCATAAATGACCAGCATGGTCAAATAATATTAATCACAGTAGTTGTCGAGGGTGCAGCAAGTCAGCACCTCAGGAGTAAATGTCAGTTAGCTTTTTCATAGCCGATCATTAAGAGTATCTCTACCACTCCTGCTGTCTCTAGAGAGTTGAAAACAGCAGGTCTGGGACAGGCAGCACGTCCGGTGAACAGGTCAGGGTTCCACAGCCGCAGGCAGAACAGTTGAAATTGGAGCAGCAGCACGGCCAGGTGGACTGGGGACAGCAAGGAGTCATCATGCCAGGTAGTCCTGAGGCATGGTCCTAGGCCTCAGGTCCTCCGAGAGAAAGAGAGACTTAGAGAGAGCACACTTAAATTCACACAGGACACTGGATAAGACAGGAGAAGTACTCCAGATATAACAAACTGACTCTAGCCCCCGACACAAACTACTGCAGCATAAATACTGGATGCTGAGACAGGAGGGGTCAGGAGACACTGTGGCCCCAAACGATGATACCCCCAGACAGGGCCAAACAGGAAGGATATAACCCCACCCACTTTGGCAAAGCACAGCCCCCACACCACTAGAGGGATATCTTCAACCACCAACTTACCATCCTGAGACAAGGCCGAGTGTAGCCCACAAAGATCTCCACCACGGCACAACCAAAGGGGGGGCGCCAACCCAGACAGGAAGATCACATCAGTGACTCAACCCACTCAAGTGACACACCCCTCCGGAAAGTAGAGCATTGCAGTAGTCTAACCTAGAAGTAACAAAAGCATGGATACATTTTTCTGCATCATTTTTAGACAGAAAGTTTCTGATTTTTGCAATGTTACATAGATGGAAAAAAGCTGTCCTTGAAACAGTCTTGATATGTTCGTCAAAAGTAAGATCAGGGTCCAGAGTAACGCCTAGGTCCTTCACAGATCTCTTTGTTTATTGGGGCATAGAACAAGCATCTCTGTTTTGTCCAAGTTTAAAAGTAGAAAGTTTGCAGCCATCCGCATCCTTATGTCTGAAACACAGGCTTCTAGCGAGGGCAATTTTGAGGCTTCACCATGTTTCATTGAAATGTACAGCTGTGTGTCATCCGCATAGCAGTGAAGGTTAACATTATGTTTTCGAATGACATCCCCAAGAGGTAAAATATATAGTGAAAACAATAGTGGTCCTAAAACAGAATCTTGAGGAACACCGAAATGTACAGTTTATTTGTCAGAGGACAAACCATTCACAGAGACAATCTGATATATTTCCCACAGATAAGATCTAAACCAGGCCAGAACTTGTCCGTGTAGACCAATTTGGGTTTCCAATCTCTCCAAAAGAATGTAGTGATCGATGGTATCAAAAGCAGCACTAAGGTCTAGGAGCACGAGGACAGATGCAGAGCCTCGGTCTGATGCCATTAAAAGGTAATTTACCACCTTCACAAGTGCAGTCTCAGTGCTATGATGGGGTCTAAAACCAGACTGACTGCATTTCGTATACATTGTTTGTCTTCAGGAAGGCAGTGAGTTGCTGCGCAACAGCTTTTTCTAAAATGTTTGAGAGGAATGGAAGATTCGATGTCGGCCGATAGTTTTTTATATTTTTTTGCGTCAAGGTTAGGCCTTTTCAAGAGAGGCTTTATCACTGCCACTTTTAGTAAGTTTGGTACACATCCGGTGGATAGAGAGCCGTTTATTATGTTCAACATAGGAGGGCCAAGCACAGGAAGCAGCTCTTTCAGTAGATTAGTTGGAATGATTATGAGGCCATGATTATTTCCATCATTGTGTCAAAAGATATAGTACTAAAACACTTGAGTGTCTCTCTTGATCCAGACTCAGGACAACTGAGCTTTGAAGGAATACACAGATTTAAAGAGGAGTCCGTAATTTGCTTTCTAATAATTATGATCTTTTCCTCAAAGAAGTTCATGAATTTATTACTGCTGAAGTGAAAGCCATCCTCACTTGGGGAATGCTGATTTTTAGTTAGCTTTGCGACAGTATCAAAAACAAATTTCGGATTGTTCTTATTTTCCTCAATTAAGTTGGATTAATAGGACTACTCTGGACGGTTCTGACTTAGAATATGTGAACAACTGCAAATACCTAGGTGTCTGGCTAGACTGTAAACTCTCCTTCCAGACTCACATTAAGCATCTCCATTCAAAAATTAAATCTAGTATCAGCTTCCTATTTCGCAAATAAGAATCCTTCACTCATGCTGCCAAACATACCCTTGTAAAACTGACCGTCCCACCGATCCCCGACTTCGGCGATGTCATCTACAAAATAGCCTCCAACACTCTACTCAACAAATTGGATGCAGGTCTATCACAGTGCCATCCGTTTTGTCACCAAAGCCCCATATAATACCCACCACTGCGCCCTGTACGCTCTCGTTGGCTGGCCCTCGCTTCATACTCGTTGCCAAACCCATTGGCTCCAGGTCATCTACAAGTCTTTGCTAGGTAAAGCCCCGCCTTATCTCAGCTTACTGTTCACCATAGCAGCACCCACCCGTAGCACACACTCCATCAAGTATATCTCACTGGTCACTCCTAAAGCCAATTCCTCCTTTGGCCTCCTTTCCTTCCAGTTCTCTGCTGCCAATGACTGGAACGAACTGCAAAAATCACTGAAGCTGGAGACTCATATTTCCCTCACTAGCTTTAAGCACCAGCTGTCAGAGCAACTCACAGTTCACTGCACCTGTACATAGCCCATCTGTAGATAGCCCATCCAACTACGTAATCCCCATACTGTATTTATGTATTTACCTTGCTCCTTTGCACCCCAGTATCTCTACTTGTACAGTCATCACTCCAGTGTTCAATTGGTATATTGAAATTACTTCGCCACCATGGCCAATTTATTGCCGTACTTCCCTTATCTTACCTCATTTGCACAACCTGTATATAGACCTTCTACTGTAGTAGAAGTGGTAGGCCACACAAGCTCACAGAACGGGACCGCTGAGTGCTGAAGTGCGTAGCGTGTGAAAATTGTCCTCGGATACTCTGAATGACCGGCTATGAAAAGCCAACTGACATTTACTCCGGAGGTGCTGACCTGTTGCACCCTCTACAACCACTGTGATTGTTATTATCTGACCCTTCTGGTCATCTATGAACATTTGAACATCTTGGCCATGTTCTGTTGTAAGCTAGAAGAGGACTGGACACCCCTCATAGCCTGGTTCCTCTCTAGGATTATTTCTAGGGATTCTTTCTTGGGAGTTTTTCCTAGCCACCGTGCTTCTACACCTGCGTTGCTTGCTGTTTGGGGTTTTAGGCTGGGTTTCTGTACAGCACTTTGTGACATCAGCTGATGCAAGAAGGACTTTATAAATACATTTGATTGACCTGGTATAGAGGTCCTGGATGGCAGGAAGCTTGGCCCCAGTGATGTACTGGGCTGTACGCACTACCCTATGTAACACCTTGCAGGTCGGAGACCGAGCAGTTGCCATACCAGGAAGTGATGCAATGGGCCCTGGTCATTCACCAATACCAGGGCCCATACTTAGGATTACAAACAGGTTGGACTTGACCTTTGATCAGCACTCGTAATCGAAGACGCTTTATGAATATGGGCCCAGGACATGAATTGGCACTGATTTTATTTGGTGACAAGACAATGTTTATTCACCCTCTTTGCCAAAGGATCAGAATTCTCCCAGCTTTGCAAGCTCTTGCTGGTTGAATGAAAAATAAGATCCAGCGTAAGAGTCTGGATCACAAAGTAAAATAACATACATAGTTATGGACTTGCAAACAGAAGTCACCATACTGTCCATTACTGTCCGTTAAGGTTGAAATGTTAGGTTAGAGCAAGGCAAATGGTTAGCTAGTTAGCTTATTGTCTTTGAGAAGGTCTGCATAAAGCACTGCATAAAAGGTTATTTATGCAGTGCTAGCTAGCTAGTTAGCTAGGAGTCCAATTGTTTAACGTACAGTGCCTTTGGAAAGTATCTCTCAACTGACTGACATCAGACTTTTGGGCCCCATCCACTACCATAGTTTCATCATCTCTACTCGCTGCTTCAACAATTTTCCCTGCCTCTGCATAGGAGACCTCAACAGCCCTGATCCTTCCTACTTTGACCTCTTTCACTCTAACAGGACAGTCAGGGAACTCTGGAACGTGATTCCCATCACCTTTGCAACACCGTGCATCCTCAAACTCTTCAACAATCATATTTAGTTTGGAAACACTTGACCAAACTTTTTACATTTAGGACATTGAAGTGGCTTTTGTACATAAGATCGCACTGCATTTACATGGGTCGGGAGAAATTCTTCATCAAACATCAATAATACAGAAAGGCTTTCCTCCTTTCCATTCACAGTGCAGGTTAAGTGACGTGCAAAGGGACAGTTAAACCAAAAAGTGCTATTAAAGGAACTAAAAAGTCTAAGACAAAGTAGAGTCTTTACTACAGTACTCTTTCCACCCCTTTAAAGGAATCATAAGAACCCCCTCTCAATGCACCCCCCCCCCCCAAACACACACACCACCCCCAAGCGAAGGAGGAAGTTGCTTCCCCCATTGAGTTCTCTTAGAAAACGGCAAAGACAGCCATGCTCCTGACAGCTAGCTCTGTGCTCTGCTTCTGCTTTTCTGCCAGCTGCCTCCCCCCCCGTACGGCTGCACAGTCACTTTTATAACAACATGTTAGTGAGCACTCCACGTCTGCACATGTAATGATGTCACTGATGAGCTGCTTCACAAGATGATTTTCATCTAACCAAGTTAGTTTTAATGCCCCGAAAACAAAACATTTCACTTGGTGTCAGTTCTTACACGTGGACGTGGCGCGTGCTCATTTAAAAATAAGCAGACACACACA
This sequence comes from Oncorhynchus mykiss, assembly GCF_013265735.2. Taxonomy (NCBI): domain Eukaryota; kingdom Metazoa; phylum Chordata; class Actinopteri; order Salmoniformes; family Salmonidae; genus Oncorhynchus; species Oncorhynchus mykiss. The sequence continues at coordinate 9,842,539 of NC_048568.1, read as the reverse complement.
CACACACATGCTGCAAGGTTAAACAGAGCATACGTTTTTAAACCATTGTGAAGTTGATGGACAGCTTGTCAGATCCTCTGATGTGTCAACAGACGCCTGAAGCTTAGGTCTTGCGGGGTCAGATTTCCAGCCTGCACGTCCACACACACACCAGCCTGCAGCATGGACAGTTGACAGTGTGCTGACTGAATACTGATGAACAGACTTATCAATGCTATCAAAGACATTTGAGTGTTATTTCGGTTGCTACAGCTGACTTGTATTCGCATGCTATCAATTTGTCTGGAAGTGAGTAGTTGTTTTCTCTCAAAGCCATGGAAAAAACCACAAGGAAATTCCAACCTTTTCTTGCTTTTGTTGAGATGTTAGCAGCCTGTTGATCACTGATAAGTTCATAGCAGTGTGTTCTAATTCATACCATATGTGCAGCTATCTTCCAAAACTCATGATCAATGCTATCTATGACAGTGTCATAGTCATCATGATTATTTTATTCAACGGTAGCCCTAATGTTGATTTACTGTAGAAGACCATCCAAGATTGTAATAAATTAAGTAAGAATTATTGGTTGAAATGATAGGTGGGTTATGTGGACACCCACACATTATCGCAGACATGCACACGCATTAATTGGGTTTGTTTGTGCTTTAGAGTGGCTGGGCTACTTTAGATTGATTTATTCAATAGTCAGCCCATCGAAGAGAGAGAGAGCCAGTCGGCTGTTATTCCTGGAGTGAAATTAGTGGCTAAATAAATTAAAGGGATAGCTAATCCAAATTACAAAATTACACATTAGTTTCCTTACCCTGTAAGCAGTCTATGGACAATGTATGACAGCAATCCATGCTTTGGTTTAGTTTCCCTGGCACTGTTTCCACATTAAAATGTTTTAGCATTTGTGGCACAAAGCCGATTCAAGTCATGATATTAAGCATTTTTTTGCGCATCATTTCCAAATCATCCAAGTGATCTAAAAGTTACTGTGAAGGTTAACAAAGTCACTTATAGAGGATTTGAACATGAATAAAAATAATATTTAAAAAAAAAAGTTAGCTAATATCGGTCCCAATGGCTTGAATGGAATTTGTGCCACAAATGCTGAAACATTAGCATGTGAAAATGTTGTCCAAGGAAACAGATATGTAATTTTGTAATTTGTGTGAACTATCCCTTTTAATAACTAAACAAGAGTGATGATATGGAATAAATGTAGCCCTGCTTTATTCAATTGATTAATGGTGGGGGTGGGGGGGCAAACAGCAGGTATAAGAGGCTGTGGGCCAACAATTAATAGTCGGCAACAATTAGTAGATGATTAGGCAGACAATGATTAACTATTTTTCATCGACTTGGTTCGGTCCATATTTCAGAGTTTTGTAAATGGAACAAGGTTGAGACCATAGTCACACACTCACTCAGACATGCAGTACATGTGTAAATACATACAGAGTAAATGTCTCTGAGGGGAATCAATGTCCAGTCAATACTATCAACACAGTAAGTAGCACAGCTAGAAGTGGTTGTTCGTGTCTTAGAGTTAAGGGTTGAGCCCCAGACAGCACCCTATTCCCTATTTAGTGCACTGCTTTTGACAAGAGCCCAGGGTGCCATTTGGTACGCAGACAAGGAGTCATTATGTTTTACTGTGTGTGTGCCTTTCTCCATAAGACTGTAAAGAAACTATAAGCAATAAATTCAACCTCATATATGTAATATATATACATATATGTAATTATATGTAATTGCCCAGTTCCTTTGCAAGCACACACACACACACACACACACTGTAGCCTATACATTATGTACACAGAGAAAAACGGACATAAACTTGAAGTTACTGTATGTGTATTTGCTTATCCACCTTCACCACTGAGAGCCAATCAGAACATTGTCTTTAGTGTTGTCTTGGAGCCCAATTCCCTATATACCACACTACTTTTGACCAGGAACCATAGGTAATAGGGTACCATTTGGGATGCAGAACCTTGTCTTTAGTGTCTCTTGGAGCCCAGTGCTGTTGGTAATAGAGAGTTGGAGATGTGTCCTCGCTGCTGCCTGTCTATTCATCCACATGAAAACACAGCTAGCTCCGATCGATGGCGGAACTTTATGGGGGATTAGGGAATGTTTCTACACATTCATTACACTGCGCTGTTACAGGTCTGTGTTTGCCCTTGCTACACACGCACACAGACCACCCTTTCTGCATTCATTACTTTGTTCCGCTACGAGGCAGACTCAGTCAAATATAAACTGGAAGGTTGGGAGAGGATAGATCAAGAGTTGATCGATTGCCAGGGCAGAAAACAATGTGTACAATTACTGCACTGACCAATGGAAAGTAATATTCCCCATACGTTCAACTTATGGGAAACTTTGTTGGTGGTTTGGTATCCTTAACTTTAACGATGAGCAAAGAGACATATTTGTTGTGAAAGTTACATTGCTGAAGCCTACTGTCTTACATCTATTATGATCAATATCTTGCCAAATACTCTTGTTGTGTAGCCATAGGTTTAAATTGACAACATTTTAAACAAAATTGACCGGATGGATTGAAGGATTGATTCATTGACCAGTTCATTGAATCTACATATCCTGCTCTACTAGTCTACTCAGTAAACAATGAATAGGAACCAGTTCCTTTGTCTGTTGCTTTGTCAGTTTCTTTGTCCCAAATGGCACCTTTTATATATAGTGCACTGCTTTTGAACAAAGGTCCATGGGCTCTGGTAAATGTAGTGCACTATATAGGAAATAGGGTGACCATTGGGACTTACTCAGTGTCTTCCAGGTGGCAGGTCAGTAGGCAGACATAATCCAAATAATGAACAAATAGAAACTTGTGTTGGGTGGGGAGCGGGTGGTTTATGGCACTGGCAGCAGGATATACAGCCAGCAGTAGTGTACAGCAGGCCTCTGATGCTTCAGTGAGCCCAGGCTGTTCCAGGAGTGTGTGTGTGTGTGTGTGTGTGTGTACTTGCATGTGTGTGTATGTGAACCCCAGCTCCAGTGAGCCCATGCTGCTCCATGGGAGAGGAAGGGGCCCAAAGGATTAGACAGTCATTAGCCAGCAGCTGTTAACCAATATCTGCATCCTAAATGGCAGCGTACTACTTTTGACCAGGGTCCATAAGACTGGTCAAAAGTAGTGCACTATGTAGGGAATAGGGTGCCATTTTGGATTTAGACACTGTAGACGTCTCACACACACTGCTTCTCCTGCCTGGTGCTCCCTCTGACCTGGTTCTGCCCCCAACACACACTACATGACTTGTTTACTTGATTATTCCTCACATGGCTCCTCTTTCGTCCTTGTCTCTCACTCAGTTTCTGTATCTCTCTGCGGGCTCTATTTGAGCAAACCTAACGCAATGACAAACTTTAGCACGGGTGGTAGTGCTATAGGTCTGGGGGTGTGTCAGAAATAGTTTCGCTATTTTCACAGCGGGAACTATGGCCGTAGTAGTTGGCAGTGGCATGAAAAGGCGGGGTATCATGACTCAGGATATGACCCAGATGCAGACACAGGAGGCGGATAGTTCAGTTATCAGAATATGTATTATAACAAAAGGGCAGGTCGAGGGAGGCAAAGGTTCATAATCCAAGGCAGAGTCAATCAGGGACAGAACAGCAGGCAGGGTCAGGACAGGCAGAAAGGTTGGAACAGGGAAGACTAGAAAACAAGAACTGGAGAAATGGGAAACACACTGGTAATACCTGACAAAACAAGACAAACTGGCAACAGACAAACAGAAAACACAGGTATAAATACACAGGGGATAATGGGGAAGAATAGGAGACACCTGGTGGAGGGTGACGACAAGCACAAGACTGGTTAAACAGAACAGGGTGTGACAGGTTTTTGATGAATAAATAAGTTTAGGTGTGACGAGGGTTTGACCATTGACTGGCCAATCAACGTGTTCCATGTCTTAATACTGCATGCAGATGTCTCATGTTATGCAGGTTATTGACATTGTAATCAACTCCAATTTACTGGAATATTCTCATCCTAGTCAATTGGAGATTGATACCGTTTACTAAATAGCATAGGATGTAATAGCGAATAATGGCAACAGTAGCATAAAATACATCCAGTTTTTCCTAAATACAGCATGTAAGGGGCGTTGGCAGTCAACATTGTTAATTAAAACGTTATTGGCTTCAACAAGCATAGGGATATACATGACTTTATAATACAATTGTGTTGTATATGTGAGCCACTTATCAATAAGTAAGATATACAGTACATGTAGGCCTATCCACCATTGATATGGCATTATAGAACTGAATAATTTAGAGGATCGCGTCTTTGGTAACTTGACGAGGGGCTCTTTGGAAATGAGGATGGATATAAGCAAAATTAAGTTTGTAGGCCTATGTGAATCATGGTAAAAGGATGATGGCAAAAGCCTCCAAAATGTCAAGACACTCACAAGTAGACCATTTAAAAACTGTTCATGGATAGGCTATGGCCAGGAAAACAAGAACCATCCGTCATTATAGTAGGGTATCCTAATTAGTTGGCCAACTGAGGGCTTGGTTTGTAATCAAATGAAAACAACGGTTACAGTGAAATAACTCAAATGTTTCTAAATACGAGGGTCACTGGCATAATCACATCTTGTTTCATGATGTGCAAATGGACATGTATGGAGGGGGTTTGACTCATATCAATAATAATAATGGGAGCTGGCTAAAGAAATCAAATGTTATTGGTCACATACAATAACATCTGCTAACCATGTGTGAGTGTAGGGTAAGAAATAATACATTAAAAAAAACAATGCATGTCAGAGCAGACTGGGACAAAAATTGTGCCCTGGTATTTCAGCCACACCAGCCCACATTACCGCACCACTGGTGGCTAGGGATGCATCTTCATTTGAATGATGGTCCACATTAAGCTTGGGAACCAACTCTGGCTGACTTCTTTATGAAACAGTACAGTAGCCTATGGGTTATTGTCTGAGAAGAAAAAAGTAAGGAGTTTCTGCCAAAATGAAAAAAAATGTTATGTAGACATACAGTACCAGTCAAAAGTTTGGACACACCTACTCATTCTGGGGTTTTTCTTAAATTTTACTATTTTCTACATTGTAGAAGAAATGAAATAACACATGGAATTATGTAGTAAGCAAAAAGGTGTTAAATCAAAAAATATTTTATATTTGAGATTCTTCAAAATAATTCACTCTTGGCATTCTCTCAACCAGCTGGGTGACCAGCTCTAGGAAGAGTCTTGGTGGTTCCAAACTTCTTTCATTTAAGAATGATGGAGGCCACTTTTCTAGCGTACCTTCAATGCTGCAGAGATTTTTTGTTACCCTTCCCCAGATCTGTGCCTCAACGCAATCCTGTCTCGGCGCTCTATGGACAATTCCTTCGAAATTCCTTCAACCTCAGGGCTTGGTTTCTACTCTGACATGCACTGACAACTGTGGGACCTTATATGGCCTTTTCTAAATCATGTCCAATCAGTTTAATTTACCACAGGTGGACTCCAATCAAGTTGTAGAAACATCTCAAGGATGATCAATGGAAACAGGATGCACCTGAGCTCAATTTTGAGTCTCATAGCGAAGGGTCTGAATTGGTAAATAGGTAAATAAGGTATTTCTGTTTTCTATTGACATTTCTAAAAACCTGTTTTCACTTATGACGAGTGAAAACCTTTATTTAATTAATTTTAGAATAAGGCTGTAACGTATCAAAATGTGGAAAAAGTGTAGTTGTCTGAATGCTTTCCAAATGCACTGTATCTAGCCAATAGTTTATCATATGACTTTGGCTTCATATATTTGAATTAATAAATGAACATTGCGTAAGTTAATAAATTGAAAAATAACATGCTTTTTGGTAGGCTATTAGCAAGTTCCACTATAGTCCTCTTGCGTCACCATACTGGAATGCAGTTGAAATTGAAATTGACCAAAAGGTTTTACGGATGTAGGCTCATAATTTTACCCAGTTTGCTAAAGCAGGAAAATAATCCTGTAGCAACAGGAAATGTGGTTTATTGATGGACATTTTTGTGGGGGTTAATACATTTTTCATTAGGCCAAATCAAGTCTTAAATGTCAAAGTGTAAATTACAAGCTTTAGAAGTTTTTTTAAACCTAAAACGCACTATATGTCACACCCTGGTCTTAGTATTTTGTGTTTTCTTTATTATTTTGGTCAGGCCAGGTTGTGACATGGGTTATTTATGTGGTGTGTTTTGTCTTGGGGTTTTTGTAGGTAATGGGATTGTGGTATAGTAGAGTTGTCTAGGTAAGTCTATGGTTGCCTAGAGTGGTTCTCAATCAGAGGCAGGTGTTTATCGTTGTCTCTGATTGGGAACCATATTTAGGCAGCCATATTCTTTGAGTGTTTTGTGGGTGATTTGTTCCTGTCTCTGTTTGCACCAGATAGGGCTGGTTTGGGTGTTATTATCTTTATTGAAGATGTATCGAAATAACCACGCTGCGTTTTGGTCCTCCTATCCTTCGACAGAAGAAAACCTTAACACTAAAAGCTTGCATTTACTGCTGTGCAGGAAAACAATTCTTGGCACCAAAATAATTAAGATCCTACATTGTGTATATAGAACCCCTTTTTTCTAAGAGTGTATGCTTTTATTAAACACATTATTTCATTTTGCCCTGGCTACAGTAGCATTTAGTTTGCAAGAGCAGAGGCTTGTAGAAACCTTGATGTTTCCCACACTGACCTCAGCAACAAATACGAATTCAATCTACACCGTCTGGTGTTGGACGAGACAGCTAGTAATTTTTCTGACCAGGCGAAATCATGTAGCAGCATCATTAACGTGGATATAAATGTCAAAGCAAAACAGCTAAAACAAATGAAAAGGTAGCTAGTTAACTGTCATTTCAGCGTTTGACTTGACTGAATTAGCTTTTTTTTTTTGCTGTTTTTGCTCAAATCCACATTACACTCTGGGGTAGCGATAGCACCCTCAAGGTGCTTTGACTTCTCCAGGTTTCTATATAAAACCATTTTTAGTAAAGCATACTTTAAAGGGGAATTTCACCCTGGCTCTTTATCATAAACATCACAATTATCCAAACATTACAAAAATTGAATTGTCAATATAGCTAACTAACTCTGTGTGTTGGTAGCAATGATGAATAGTCTATGGTTGGTAAGTTGGATCTCAGCCAGGGTCAGCTTGCTAGCAAGATCGCTGCCAATTCAGTGACAACAGTAAGCTGACAATAGAGAAATGTCCATGTTAGGTATGCTTAGCTAGCCAGTCTAGTAGAGATCAATACAATTGAATTGTATATTTTTTGTCTATTTTGTTGTAGGTGGTACATAATCTGATTCCACCAACATGCACTTCCAACTTCTAAGTTGGCCAAAATATTTACAAGCTGACTACTAAGGTATCTCAATTTAAAGTAGATGAGCTCAGGGTGAGGATCTCATTCCATAGAGACATCAGGGACTGCAACATACTCTGTTTCAAGGAAGCTTGGCTCTCTCTGGATATACTGTCCCCATCCATACAGCCACCTGGGCTCTCAATACATTGTGCAGGCAGGAATGAAGAAAGGCGAGGTGTATGTTTCATGATTAACTACTCATGGTGTAATTGTGATAATGTACAGGAACTCAAGTCCTTTTGTTCACCCGACCAAGAATACGTCACAATCAAATGCTGACCTTATTACCTCCGAAGAGAATTATCTTTGGTTATAGTCACAGCCGTGTATATTCCCCCTCAAGCCAAGAACAACACTGGACTTTGTGCACACTGGAAACCACTCATCCCGAGGCTGCAATTATTGTAGCTGGGGACTTTAACAAAGCAAATTTGAGGAAAACACTACCAAAGTTCTATTAACACATTGCCTGTAGTATTCGCTTTTCAAAAATCTCGACAAACTGTTACTCTCCCTTCTGGGATGGCTACAATGCCCTCCCCCGCCCTTCCTTCGGCAAATCAGATTACAACTCCATTCTTCTCCTCCCTTCGTGTAGGCAGAAACTCAAACAGGAGGTACGCGTGTTAAGGTCTATTCAATGCTGGTCTGATGAATTGGAATTCCTGCTTCAAGATTGGGACTGGGATATGTTCCCGGGTTGCCTCTGAGAATAACATTGACGTTTAAACTGACACGGTGACTGAGTTCATCAGAAGGTGTATAGTGGATGCTTTTCCCACTGTGACTATTAAATCCTACCCAAGCCAAAAACAGTGGATAGATGGCAGCTTTCGCGCAAAATGGAAAGCGCGACACCACATTTAACCATGGCAAGGTGACTGGGTTGAATACAAACAGTGGAGTTATGCCCTCCTTAACTTCTTTGGGACTGGGGGGCAGTATTGAGTAGCTTGGATGAATAAGGTGCCCAGAGTAAACCGCCTGCTACTCAGGCCCAGAAGCCTGAGAATATGCGTATAGAATATGCATATAATTAGTAGATTTGGATAGAAAACACTCTGAAGTTTTTAAAACTGTTTGAATGATATCTGTGAGTATAACAGAACTCATATGGCAGGCAAAAACCTGAGAAAAAATCCAATCAGGAAGTGGGAAATCTGAGGTTTGTAGTTTTTCAAGTCATTGCCTATCTAATATGCAGTTTCTATGGGGTCATATTGCACTTCCTAAGGCTTCCACTAGATTTCAACAGTCTTTAGATCTGAAATGGTCCATTCACACAGACGGTGTGGTGAAGAAGGTGCAACAGCACCTCTTCAACCACAGGAGGCTGAATAAATTTCTCTTGGCCCCTAAGACCCGCACAAACTTTTACACAGGCACAATTGAGATCATACTGTCAGGCTGTATCATTGCCTGGCATGGCAGCTGCACTGCCCGCAACTGCAGGGCTTTCCAGAGGGTGGTGCGGTCTGCCCAACGCATCACCGGGAACACACTGCCTGATGTCACAGGATTGCCAAAAAGTTCATCAAGGATATCAACCACCCAAGCAATGGCCTGTTCACCCCGCTATCATCCAAAAGGCAAGGTCAGTACAGGTGCATCAAAGCTGGGACCGAGAGAATGAAAAACATCTATCTCAAGGCCATCAAACAATACGTGTGCCGCCATCATGTCTATTTCAAGTCTTCTCACTTATTGATCAAGACAGGTCTCTACCATTATGACCTGCAGCACTTTGGGGTGGACTCCCACCTGTCCTAAAAACTCTTAACCAATGAATAGCCATCACTAGCCGGCCTCCACCCAGTACCCTGCCCTGAACTTAGTTACTAGCCGGCTACCACCCTGTTACTCAACCCTGCACCTTAGAGGCTGCTGCCCTATGCATATTGCCGTGGAATCACTGGTCACTTTAATAATGTTTACATAATGTTTTACTCATTTCATATGTATATTCATATGTATATGCTGTATATACTGTAAGGTATTCTAGTTACTCCAACATTGCTGTACAGGGCTCTGTAGCATCCAACCGATGCTAGACATTCAGATATCCAACGTTTTTATTTTATTTGACAAATTCTAAAATACAGGGGAGTGTACACTATTTAATGCTAACTCAAGAGAACTGGGAATTCAACAAGAATGTTATATGGTTTAGTGTGTCTGAGTGTGTCTCAGGTGTAGCGACACACAAGTGCAGAGAACTGTAGCTACAGATTGTTACACTAGATAATGATTTACCAAAAATGTCTGCAGACATGTTGTCTACTTCAAGTCTTCTCTCATTGGTTAAGAGGTTTTAGGACAGGTGGGATTCCACCCCAAAGTGCTGCAGGTCAAAATGGCAGAGACCTGTCTTGATCAATAAGTGAGAAGACTTGAAATAAACATGATGGCGGCACATGTATTGTTGGATTACTTTATGGAGCAAAACAATGGTTTTAATAATGTGGCATTTTATAAATGCAAACTGACCCTCTGCAACTGAACACAGACATTTTATTAGACTCCTGTTTCCACGAATTGAGGGTGAAGTTCAGGGAATACTTGTAAAGCTGTGGGATGAGTGTTGTCATGATCAAACTGCCATTCAGCTCCTCATGAGTCTTCCGCTTGAAAACCAGCATAATGTCTAATCTCTCGAGAGGGGTACAGCTCACAGGATACAGTTCTGCTACAATGACACATGCAGACAAAATAATTATGTTTCTGTATCTAGAATCCACTCCAGGAAGAAGCCCATGCACCACACAGTATTTTCTGTAAGACAAAAAATTATAAATTATACTCTATTGTACAGTTTGAACAGTTGTACCTTGCCAGCATAACATCAACATTAAGGTAGGCTAGTTGAACATGCGTACATGTGCAGAGGCACCTTTTACAACAATATAGAATGAAATATGGCATAATCCTCAACCTTTGCACAGTGAGCAGACTGTGCAAATTAGCCTAGGTAGGTAGACAGACAGTATTTACCTACAGGCATGTTTAGGCAAATATTTCTATAGTAAAACCTGCTTCAGTTTTAGAGATTTACAACAGTAAATTGTTGTATTATTGATTCTCCTCACTGTTTGATAGTAAACTTAGTTGGCTAGCTTGCTGGATATGGCAATAATACTTATTTACGTCTGTTGGGAATCCTATCTTGCGTCATTCCTATAATTTTGTGAGATTGAACAGCATCCACGGCCATAATCATAACCAATGTCAACCCTCATCAATTATGTTACAGCTAGTAAAATTGCATACAGTTGCTGAAATTACACATGCTTTTGCGAACAAGTTACAAATGCAAGGCATGGCGCATAACAAGTTAGCAGACGCCAGGCTAACTAGCTAGCCAACTCCAGTCTTGTGCTAACATTCGCTGGTAAACCTAGCATTAGGTTGTTGGTTTTAACATTGTACCTTGCTATTTATTTGTAGCTGTTGTATCTGGGATCTACATCGGTTTATATTAGTTACTGTGCTGTTACTAGGCAGTAATGCATTACGGCAGTGTTACGTTACTACACCTAATAGGAAATGCACATGCGCACTGGGGTGCCGCGAACTGTAGAGCACGAGGGGTTTTGACTAAACGAAAACTAACTGTACTCCCGTCTCCTGCCTGGTCATTTCTCCACAACACAAATATTACAGTAGCCATATCTACAACTAAATAGAAGGAATGGAAGGAAGTATGGCAGAAAGTGGAGCCCTAAGTAGGTGAGAGCACATTGAAAGGTCAGAGAGGATAATGTGATGGATTTGGCTTCGTGGGCATGATGTGTGTGTCTATGTGTGGCCCCGCTCTGCCTGCCTAGCCCTGGCTCCCCTGCCGTGGTGATGGATGGAGGAGCCTCTCACACCTGTAATAAGGCCATGCTGGGCTGTGTGTGTGTGTGTGTGTGTGTGTGTGTGTGTGTGTGTGGTCATTCACTACTTGACCAAAAGTATGTGGACACCTGTTCGTTGAAAATCTCATTCCAAAATCATGGGCCTTAATATGTAGTTGGTCCCCCCTTTGCTGCTATAACTGCCTCCATTCTTCTGGGAAGACTTTCCACTAGATGTTTGAACATTGCTGCGTGGACTTGCTTCCATTTAGCCACAAGAGCATTAGTGAGTTTCGGAACTAATGTTGGGCGATTAGGCCTGGCTCGCAGTCGGCGTTCCAATTCACCCCAAAGGTGTTTGATGCGGTTGAGGTCAGGGATTTGTGCAGGCCAGTCAAGTTCTTCCACATCGATCTTGACAAACCATTTCTGTATGGACTTCACTTTGTGTATGGGGGCATTGTCATGCTGGAACAAGAAAGGGCCTTCCCCAAACTGATGAAACAAAGTTGGAAGCAGTGAATCGTCTAGAATGTCATTGTATGCTGAGAGATATAAGAAAGATCAGCAAACATTTGCATTTTTTTGTACATGTATTTAACCACATTTTTTGGCATTAACAGGTGCACTGCTCTTACCATACCACACTGCAGTGACATATTGAGCCTTCTCTCTGTCATTAGAGTGGATGGTACTGAAGGGTTGTACAGTGGGCGAACATGCCTGGGTGACATGATACAAATATGAAAAATAATATGATTTTTTTCCTATTCAACAAAAGTGGGGGAATAGGGCTTGAAACGATTTAAATGCATTCTAAATAGAGCAACAATCAAATTATAAACTACGTACTATGAGATTTCACCTTTCTTATAAAATAAATATGATCATACTTAGTGACAGTACAAAAATTTCATATAACTGACAATTGAGAATTTTCTGCCTAGTGCCCTCTGAGCAATGCAAAGACGCCATTCAAATGTCTGCAGACTCGTTACAAATTCAGCTTTGACCAAAAGAAAATGGTCTTGTTTCATTTATACAAAATTATTTGGTATTTTTTCATGTTGAGAGCTTTAAATCCGTCTGAGAATTTCACAGCGACATGGTACCATTATCGTTGCATTCTTCCATTTCATATGCCATATTTCAAGCTGGGGTTTGAGTTTCACAACCAGAGGATACCAACAATTTGTCTGGATAGGCCAGAAAATGTGAAGTGTTGCTCTCTATACAAAAGATGTGTCCGATTACACATACTCTATCTCAGCGCAGAGTGGCATCTGAAGCGAGACAACCAGCAATTGATATTGTGTCATTCACAGAGTGCTCTGTACACAGAAATTAACATTACAATTATAAATTATAATAAAGACTTGATCATTCCCGAGAAGCCGTGGTTTGGAGGATTTATTGGCACAGGTGTTAGGCCCGGGACGAAGTCGAGTCAAAGTCAAGTCAAACCATGCCACTATATCCTCTAAACCACAGCTTCGAGGGCATTATTATTTTTATACAGTGGTTACCTACATATTAATATAAAAATTGGCATATTTTCAGTTAACTTTATTTTGATGAATTTATTCATGCCATTTAATCCTTCCACGAGTATACCCAAGCCAACTGGTCCCTTAGTTCTATTGGTAGGTTGCTATGCCAAACAAAGATGCTAGCCATGCAGGCTCTTCCCCTTTGCTATCTAGCCAATTGCACAGCTAACAAAATCCCTTCAAAATGATTATTTATCTGTATATATCCCCAAAAATTATGCTGACTCATGATTTTGACAGGCTGAAAAAAGCCTTCTGTCTCGTCCCAAAAGGTTCATTCTATATATGTCTATGGGACATGTTGGAGAGACAAACAGCAAGATTTAAACAAACCTCCACTGTTACAAACCAAACAATAGCCAAAGGGAATGGGAGATCATGTCTAGATGTTTTAACAGTGGAGATCAAGTTTATAAATAAATTGCCTGGATGGGCTGATGGGACAGGGATGTGCAGTGACTTTTCAGGTGGAACAGTAAATAGCCATTCTGCTGGTCAATGCTTGTGAACTACATAACAAAATAAGTTGCCATTTGAGATTTAGACATAGTATATTAGCATGGAGTTAGGGGCTGAAGCTAAAGTCGGACGGTTGTGTCATGTTATCATGAAGTCACAGAACACCATGAAGGATCAAAGTCAGGCTGTCCACTACAACTATGGCCCCGTACACACTCAGGTTGTACAACTGATCTACAACCCATTTAACACAATGGTTGTGATACAATACAACTGATAGTTGTGATACAATGGAGAGTTTGTCTGCACAAAAATTCTACACAGCCATCGTGCGGGTGTAATTACTTTTTAGCAGAAAACCCTTCCGTTGGATCACTACCTTTGTGACAAGTGTTGCACTCCAGTTCTATAACTTGAGTGTGTACGAGGCTTCACTAACAAAACTATATGTAGCAAATGATATGTTCCATGCTACTGTTACATTGAGGCCAACAGACTGCTGTCCTCAAAGACAGTTAGCCTCCACATGACCTTCACCACAAACATGTATGTAGTCTGGACTTCTGTTCTCTCCCCAGGTGTGTTTTTTGTGTGTGTGTGTGTGTGTGTATCTCAGCTGAGTTCCTAGGCCCCCTGCCATCTCTCCATGCTGTTTCCAAACGCCTGCATGTAGGGGCTTATGTTTGACGCTGTGACTGTACTCTTTCTTTCATCAAGTCACCATCGTGTTTAGTCTCCTCTCATCCAGTGTGGCTCGCAGCCAACATACCAGTGCACCTGGTAGGCCAACACAGCACTGGCATTTATCCGGGCCAAGGCAGGATTCCACGGTGAATGTAATCAATGTATGTAATCAAACTCTACGAGCGGACAAAAGAGTGAGTATCAGGATGTCAGATGCCATTGAGTGTGTGAGCCATTAGAGCCTTGCTCTGGTCAAAAATAGGGAAGAGGGTGCCATTTGGGACACAAACCTGTGCGACTGTGCCTATAGCAGGACACAGTATGACTGACTTAGACTACTCTGTTCCGGAACTGAATGTAGACCTATAGAGATTCTTACCTGAGATCAACCTCTGTCTGTACATTAATTCCCAATAAGACTGGTGACAAAACTAAATACTGTAACTGTAATTGATGCCTGGTTTCATTTCTTCTTTCTCACAACTCCGAAAGGTTATCAATACAATTTCTAAATCATGAATAGAACTGAATATAGACAGAATATAATGTGCTACACATCACTTGTTCATTTTGGAATATATCTTAGATCTACGTAACATCTTTCGGAATCACTCACCTCTCAGTATCTCTATTGATAACTTTCCCCATATTTTTGTTGCTGCCTACTCTTACAGTACGCATGTTGCTCTAGTGTCGTTTTAACCCATAGCAAGGATTGAGCTAGAATTATTCTGCATCAATAACTTCGCACCTTGTCTGGCATGTCTATTGCTAACATGTTTTTGTTGCAGTCCGCTCTTTTAACCCATATGCCCAGTGTAATGTTATGTACATGAGTGTGAAGCCGTGCAAAGTGACAGAAAATACTGCAGGCGGGAGAGAGGAGAGCTGGGAGCATCAGCTTAATCATTGCAGGAAGATGAGCATCTGGTATTATATGACATTCGGCATCATACAGTGGCACTTCAAACACGGAGGGAGCAGAGAAACCACGGGATGCTTATGAATGCATTTTTAATTACTCGGAAACGGATCCCCTGCTGGGGTGCCGGGTTCATAGAAGTTCAATCCCGAGCCCATTTCATTTCCCCATCTACCCTACTGCTGTTGCAGGCACATTGAGATGTTAGGGAGGCTCAGAGTTATCAGACTATAGTTTTTGTCAGTCCCTTAACCTCTTTCTGACCTCATGTTGCAGCAGTAGGCCCGATGAAGGTGTCAATATTGATCAGAAGGAATGTGCCTGTTAGAGGTTAGGTATCAGCATGAGCTCATTCATGTTTGGAATGAAAATATGGAATGATAATAAGAATTTGGACTGAGAATAGAACATTTTAGAATCCCAGCCAGCTACTATCTATAATCATCTTGCTTATTAGTGTTACCAAGTTAAAGCTGAGCTCAGTGTAATAGTGTGCAATTGGTCCAATGGGATTAGAACATGAAATGATCCTTTTAAATAAATAAAAATAGTTACCAGCTATATACCAGCTAACATTCAAAGAACTTCAAAAACCTTTCATGATAGTAATGCTGGGTATTTGATCAAAGTCTCAAAGTGCTCATAACTTAAAGAATGGTGTACCGTAAAACATAATTTAATAGCCAGATAATATATCTGCTTAAATCACTGAACACCGCAGGCACCTATTAGAGACAGGCTTCTATTTGAGCCAGGTGTCTATTTCCTTATCACACAGCTTTTGCTAAATTGCATAGTACATTTTTTTAAATTCTAGCTTTCACTTCCAACATTAGAATCAATTTCTTAATTTCGTGCACTAATGTGTTATCATGTATAATATTTCTTTAGTCTTAGTAAAACTCTATGTCGGAAAATAATTATTGTTCTCCTCTTTGACTGTGCATTTTCTGCTATTTTTATGTTCACCACTAGAGGGCAATTGGACAATTTCTGGGGCCTGTATTCCCGAAGTTGTTGACTGCTTTTGTGCTTGCCTGTTAGGTAGCAGTTCTCAGCTGGTAGGAACCAGTAGCTAGCAGTGGCGATAAAAATAGATTATTGCTGCAATTTTTTTGTCATTACTGAATTATTTAATGTAACAAATAAAACATTAAACCTCGTAAACGAGTCATGATAATTCATGGTAATCTTGTAAGCAATTCATTTAGACCCGGCGGTTATGTGAAATAGCCGTTTATTTGCTGAAATGTGTGCTGTTGCCTGGCTTTTAAAAAGGACAGGCGGCTATTTCAGACTCTTTGTTTAAGACTCTGCACCACTGCACAGATAGCCTACATGTAAGCAATTACTGTAGAACACTGTACAGATACAGCATATACTGTAGTTCAACTTCTCTGTCAACTCAAAGCTCAAACCGAGCTCAGTGCGGCATGGTAAGAAGAGAACCCACTCCTTTCTCTTTTAAATATCGATAATCAGACATCTGTGAGAGGATAGACATTTAATATGAGGCTGTCTTCTCCATTTGCTGAGTAAAGTTTAATGAGCACCTCTAGGGTTGGCACCACATTAATAATACATACATTATTCTATTTTAAAGCCAACAAGAGACATATATCTTATGGATGGACCAGAACCAATGTGATGGACTGCTTGGAAATAAAGAGCCAGAGGCGGTCACATCTTGCAAAATGGAAGGCATCGTGAAAAACACATTACTGTGAGAGTTTGTTTGTCTGCTTTCCCTGTCACCGGCCAATCCCCAGAGTACTTCATAACACATGATGGTGTCCCAAATGGTACCCTATTCCCTATATAGTGCACTACTTTTGACCAGAGCCCCTTGACCTATTCCACATTGTGTTGTGTTACAGCCTGAATTCAAAATGGATTAAATAAATACAAGTCATCAACTTTGTGTATGACAGAGGTAATTTTTCCAACAATTGTTTACAGACAGATTGTTTCACTTATAATTCACTGTATCACAATTCCAGTGGGTCAGAAGTTTACACACACTAAGTTGACTGTACCTTTTATACAGCTTGGAAAATTACAGAAAATGATGTCATGGCTTGAGCAGCTTCTGATAGGCTAATTGACATCATTTGAGTCATTTGGAGGTGTACCTGTGGATGTATTTCAAGGTCTACCTTCAAACTCAGTGCCTCATTGCTTGACATTATGGGAAAATCAAAAGAAATCAGCCAAGACCTCAGAAAAACAATTGTAGACCTCCACAAGTCTGGTTCATCCTTGGGAACAATTTTCAAATGCCTGAAGGTACCACGTTCATCTGTACAAACACAGAGAACACAATCACTTCAAACTGAAGTTGGAAAGACTGCAAACTAGCTGCACTTAGTTTCTATTGACCTTTTTTAAAATGTACATTTCTTTGTATATATCCATAAAAATGATGCCAGGTGATTCATTATTTCGACTGCCTGAGAAACGCTGCCTGCCTGTGTCTCGTCCCGACTCCCGATACGTTCATTACTTCGAGACAGCTGGAGATCGAATTTGAATATTGAAACAATGTTGCAAATGTCGGGGAGACAGACAGCAAGGTTTATACAAATCTCTGCTGTTGAAAACTAAATGTTAGTCTAAAAGAAATGTGAGAATGTCTAGATGCTTTTTATAGTGGAGATCAAGTTTAGAAATTGCCTGGCTGAGCTGATGAGACAGTCAAATGCAACAGTGTAAATAGGCATTTTAAGATCATAGATTTAGCCGGTGGTAACTTGTGAAATAGACACTGTCTGGAATGTGGTTTTAACCAATCAGAATTCAGGATTAGAACCAGCGTTGTATAGATCAGTGGCACATAACCTCAATCTAATCCATTCTAAATTCAGGCTGTAACACAACAACATTTGGAAAAAGTAAAGGGGTGTGAATAGTTTCTGAAGGCACTGTCCATTACTGAAATTTTTTTACTCTTGCTAGAGTACGATTGTAACGATATGGACGTTTTTCTGATCTATACCACCTGGTTTAGAGGTGTGGTCCTGTATTAAATAACTAAAAAAACAAAAACAATTCTAAGACAAAACAGGTTCTTAAACAGCAGGGGAATAAAATTCAACGATATTTTTAGTTTTCAGATTTGCAAGAAATGCTCCAGGCCCACAAATTATTTTGTCGATGATAATTATTTTCCAGCACAGCAGGAAACGATAACTTGTAGTGTATTCAAGGATCATAAAGTATTCTAAAGTTTGTAATTTCCACTTTAAAATGCCAGATTTGAGTTACCCTAGCCGTTAGCGTAAAATGTATCAACCCCAACAAAAAAAATGTCTGTTCATTATATCATACAGTGCATTGCGAATGTATTCGGCCCCCTTGAACTTTGCGACCTCTTGAAAAATTGGGCGTGCAAAATTATTCAGCCCCTTTACTTTCAGTGCAGCAAACTCTCTCCAGAAGTTCAGTGAGGATCTCTGAATGATCCAATGTTGACCTAAATGACTAATGATGATAAATACAATCCACCTGTGTGTAATCAAGTCTCTGTATAAATGCACCTGCACTGTGATAGTCTCAGAGGTCCGTTAAAAGCGCAGAGAGCATCATGAAGAACAAGGAACACACCAGGCAGGTCCGATATACTGTTGTGAATTTGGATTTGGATACAAAAAGATTTCCCAAGCTTTAAACATCCCAAGGAGCACTGTGCAAGCGATAATATTGAAATGGAAGGAGTATCAGACCACTGCAAATCTACCAAGACCTGGCCGTCCCTCTAAACTTTCAGCTCATACAAGGAGAAGACTGATCAGAGATGCAGCCAAGAGGCCCATGATCACTCTGGATGAACTGCAGAGATCTACAGCTGAGGTGGGAGACTCTGTCCATAGGACAACAATCAGTCGTATATTGCACAAATCTGGCCTTTATGGAAGAGTGGCAAGAAGAAAACCATTTCTTAAAGATATCCATAAAAAGTGTCATTTAAAGTTTGCTACAAGCCACCTGGGAGACACACCAAACATGTGGAGGAAGGTGCTCTGGTCAAATGAAACCAAAATTGAACTTTTTGGCAACAATGCAAAACGTTATGTTTGGCGTAAAAGCAACACACCATCCCCACTGTCAAACATGGTGGTGGCAGCATCATGGTTTGGGCCTGCTTTTCTTCAGCAGGGACAGGGAAGATGGTTAAAATTGATGGGAAGATGGATGGAGCCAAATACAGGACCATTCTGGAAGAAAACCTGATGGAGTCTGCAAAAGACCTGAGACTGGGACGGAGATTTGTCTTCCAACAAGACAATGATCCAAAACATAAAGCAAAATCTACAATGGAATGGTTCAAAAATAAACATATCCAGGTGTTAGAATGGCCAAGTCAAAGTCCAGACCTGAATCCAATCGAGAATCTGTGGAAAGAACTGAAAACTGCTGTTCACAAATGCTCTCCATTCAACCTCACTGAGCTCGAGCTGTTTTGCAAGGAGGAATGGGAAAAAAATTCAGTCTCTCGATGTGCAAAACTGATAGAGACATACCCCAAGCAACTTACAGCTGTAATCGCAGCAAAAGGTGGCGCTACAAAGTATTAACTTAAGGGGGCTGAATAATTTTGCACGCACAATGTATCAGTTTTTGATTTGTTAAAAAAGTTTGAAATATCCAATAAATGTCGTTCCACTTCAAGATTGTGTCCCACTTGTTGTTGATTCTTCACAAAAAAATACAGTTTTATATCTTTGTTTGAAGCCTGAAATGTGGCAAAAGGTCGCAAAGTTCAAGGGGGCCGAATACTTTCGCAATGCACTGTACATAAGGATTGTTTTCCTGCTGTAGCAAACTGCCTCAAATTAAGATCCTACATCTGTAATGATATCAGATTTATCATGAACAAGTACACTATATACAGGGGCACAACTTTCACCGGGGAGCGGGGGATATGTCCCGCCCACAGTCCAGAAGAGGACTGGACACCCCTCAGTGCCTGGTTCCTCTCTAGGTTTCTTCCTAGGTTCTGGCCTTTCTAGGGAGTTTTTCCTAGCCACCGTGATTCTACACCTGCATTGCTTGCTGTTTGGGGTTTTAGGCAGGGTTTCTGTACAGCACTTTGAGATATCAGCTGATGTAAGAAGCGCTTTATAAATAAATTTGATTTGATTCTGAAATTGCATTTTTGTCCCTCCCAGTTTTATCATTGGAATGTGGTACAAAACGAGACGACGGTGTGCTTTAGGACCAGGAAGAGGCTGTTTGGAGTGTTTATCCAACTGGATAAAATCAAATATATAATAACAGCTATGTCCCCCCTACTTCTAAAACCCAAGTTGCGCCCCTGACTATATATGCAAATGTATGTGGACACCCCTTCAAATCAGTGAGTTTGGTTATTTCAGCCACATCCGTTACTTACAGGTGTATAAAACCGAGCACACAGCCATGCAATCTCCATAGACAAAAATTGGCAGTAGAATGGCCTTACTGAAGTGCTCAGTGACTTTCAATGTGGCTCTGTCATAGGATGCCACATTTCTCCCCTGCTAGAGCTGCCCTGGTAAACTGTAAGTGCTTTTTTGTGAAGTGGAAACATCTAGGAGCAACAATGGCTCAGCCACGAAGTGGTAGGCACACAAGCTCATAGAACAGGAAAAATCATCTGTCCTCGGCTGCAACACTTACTACCGAGTTCCAAACTGCCTCTGGAAGCAATGTCAGCACAAAAACTGTTTGTCGGGAGCTTCATGAAATAAGTTTAAATGGCCGAGCAGCCGCACACAAGCCTGCCAATGCCAAGCGTTGGCTGGAGTGGTGTAAAGCTCTCTGGACTCTGGAGAAGTGGAAACCTGTTCTCTTGAGTGATGAATCACGCTTCACCATCTGGCAGTCCAACGGACAAATCTGGGTTTGGCGGACACCAGTGAAACCCTACCTGCCCGAATGCATAGTGTCAACTCTAAAGTTTGGTGGAGGAAGAATAATTGTATGGGGCTGTTTTTCATGGTTCGGACTAGGCCCCTTTAGTTCCAGTGTAGGGAAATCTTAACGCTACAGCATACAATGACATTCTAGATGATACTATGCTTCCAACTTTGTGACAAAAGTTAGGGTAAGGCCTTTTCCTGTTTCAGCATGCTGATGCCCCCGTGCACAAATCGAGGTCCATACAGAAATAGTTTGTTGAGATTGGTGTGGAAGAACTTGACTGGCCTGCACAGAGTCATGACCTCAACCCCATCGAACACCTTTGCAATTCATTGGAATGCCAACTGCGAACCAGGCCTAATCGCCCAACATCAGTGCCTGACCTCACTAAGTTCCCGCAGCAATGTTCCAACATCTGGTGGAAAGCCTTCCCAGGTGGAGTGGAGGCTGTTATAGCAGCAAAGGGGGGACTGACTCCAAATTATTGCTAATGATTTTGGAATGAGATGATCGATGAGCATGTGTCCACATACTTTTGAAGGCTTCCCCCAGGAGAAGGAGAACAGGTCTAGATGGCCTAAAATACCATTTACTACACATTTGTTTTCTTTTTAGACTGGGACCAAATACTATGTGGCAGAGTTACATTTTTACAGTACACACACCCACACACACAAACACTATGACCTCATTCTCCATTCTCTCAGATTTGAATGCTGCCACTCTACTTTTCTCCCTCTTTTCATTCTCAGTTTGGCAACGGTCACCCATTACCCTCAGTCCCCCATAGTGACCATAGCTGACCCTTGACCCTGGTCTGAAAGGCCCAGCGTCCTTTATATAGAGCATCTAAGCCATGGCCCATTCCGAGCCCCCCCTCATGGCCTCCTTCTTAAGTGCTGGATAAATGAGGGACGCGCCGATTCCAAGGTAAAGGACTGTGTGACACAGACACCCCCCTGGTCTCCAAGCCGACCCCTTCCTGGTCTCCATAGAGACCATAGAGACCCTCTGTCCACCCCCATTGCACACCCCACCCACCGCCCCTGACTCAATAGACCCCCTGTGGCTCTTCCATTGTGGGCCTAAAGGCCCCTCAGATTGTCTATTAGTCTATAAATTGTTTTCGATCAATAAGAAAGCCGTTGGCCTTTTACACATCTTTCATTAAATTACTGGCCAGGGTTGTGGTTCAGAATTGTAATCTTCCAAATTTGCTGTAGTGAAAAAATTACATCATTTTGGGAGTGCGGGCGTTAATTACGGGGTCAGTGTGTGTATGATATATTGTGTCGGGTCATTTGGTATGTATAGACCAGACATGTTTTAAACCTCCCCCCTTTGAATTTCTTACAATTGCCAAGGGGCTGAGAACTTTTTTTGCTATTTTATCAATAATTTCATGCAACTCTACTCATTTTGCCATGGAACAGTGACAAAAAAATATACGTTTTACAGCACATTTTTGGAAATTCTGCCAATTCTTCCATAGGGTGGAGAGACATTTTGATGTTTTAAAGCAAATCTCCTGCTATTCTACACATTTTGCCATATGCTAATGATACCTGAGTGAGAATGACTAACAAAATCAATGGGGCCCCTTTGATGTCAGGGCCCCTGGGCACGTGCCCTACATGCCTCGATCCCTGCGTGCCTGGTCAGTATGCGGCCAGGATTACTAAAAGCTAAGATAGCTGTCTAGACTAATTTACCAATCTAAAAATTGTTAGCTGACATGGCTAATTGAGTGGCTGTCAGTGAGTGACATAACAACAGAAACATCTGATGCACAACCAAACTTTGAACTTTGCACCTTGTGTATTCTACTACTCTAAATCTCAACAGTAAGTTTTTTGGTTGTGTGGGTTGGGGGTCTCCTAGCGGCTTATGCCTGGAGCCAGCCCTGGGTGGGACGAGGATAGTATGGTCAGTGCAGAATGTACGATAGCTCTAACATCAATATAGATGTATTTAAAATGTATCTTTTGTGGGCCTTATCACAGATAGCCAATCCTGCCCTACTTCACGCCAAAAATAGGCGCGCATGTAAAATATAGAAATATATTGAGATGCATTTATATTAATACTGTTGTATCTAATGTAAATAGTGATGGGGATCACTTCAAAGTCTATTGATATTCATGACAAGATCGTTCATGAAACGATTGCAGCTAGTGTAGCATTGAAAAGAAAGCATTGACACTCTGTATCATGTGGTTTGATAGATGAAGAAAAACAATGGTTGGGACCACACAGTCACACACTCCGTTAATGCTTCCACGCTCTGCATTTTCTCTCCAGCACTACTAGGGCCATGCTTATGTACCCTTCAGTTCCTGCGGACGAACAGTATATCACATGTCTGTTTGTTCTCCCTGTGTGGCTCTTTCTGAGCATAGGGGTCAAAAGGGGAGAGGGGGAAGACCCTGTGTGATGGCGGCCAGGTAGTCTGGGAAGTCTGAGGCTCCCTCTGTATGGCAGGAGGAGGGGGGTGGGGATATGTGGGGGAGGAGGAGGAGGAGGGCCTGTAGTCTGACAAAGGCCCAGTTTGTTACTCTTTCCTTTAGAAGAAGCACAAAGGCAAATCTGACTAGAAGCCCCAGTGACCTCTGTGCAGCCTGAGCAGGAAAGGGTGTCCGATTCTAACAGACCAGTCAGACCACTAAAACACAGAACACGAAGCCAAACTCTGCTTCCCAAATGGCACCCTATTCCTTATTTAGTGCACTACTTTTGACTAGGGCCCATTGCCATTTGGAACACAGCCCCAGTAAATCAGAACCCTCTGTGGTCTTAGTAAGATCAAGCTACATGACCGCATCTGACCGCACATGGTCTGACAGTCCAGTGAGATGTAAACAATGCTGCAGACTTGGTCATGTAGCTGGCCAGGGAATAGTTCAAAGTTTGTACATAGATATATAACATAGGAATCTTACTGTATTATCTATATAGAAAACTAATCCAAGAGCAAAAAAAGACACTTACTATACACACCTTCCATTGTCCCCTCCTGGCAGAGACAATAACAGTAACATTCTAAGGTAAAGGTCAAACAAACTCACACTGCTCAGCCACTGCTAGAGACACAATCTTCTACCTGCTACCTGGTATGGTATTCAATTCCAAAACATCAAACTCAAGATTAAATCAAACCACTTACTCACGATCCAGAAAGGTAGAATTTAGATTGTGTATCTCCCATTCTGAATCATTCAGGCTAATGAATAACATCAATACGGGCCAACACTGCTCCTAGCAGCATTTTATCTGATAAAAGCCTAGCAAACATTTAACAAATGAGAAATGGTAGAAACTCCTCATGCTTTGTCATTTTGCCATTTCTCAAACACAGTGATGGGCTGTTTTTTTTTAGCAGGCACGGTCTTCATATCTGATGGAACGGTCAGACTGAAGCCATCAAGTCAATTATACATATAAATATATAACTACTGTACGGCTACAGTAATATAAAAACACTATAATAATACAGCCAGGGATATTACTCATGTTGTATATGATTAATAGGTAATACTGTATAATTTTATATGTCAGCTATTTATTGCCTAGATCAAATGTAACCAATGTGCTCATCTATTATTTTTCCTATACCATATGATGTATTCTGTGGTGGTGGCAGTTTGTGTGAGTCATGGACAGAGTATCAGAAAGCCACTTTGGGCTGTTTGAGTAGCGTGGCTTAGACCGGAGGTAGAGCAGAGAGCCTGTGACAACAGTTAGATCTGAGGGAACGCACCTTTGATTTTACACGACAGATGGGGGGGGGGAAGAGAGAGAGCGAGAGAGCGAGAGAGAGAGAGCTGGGTAGTACATAGTCAACGGTAGAATTCGAGGGGACTCCTATGGTAGGTACACATATAGCTCATCTCTTGGCAGTAGTACTGTAGACTACTTTATCACTGACCTCAACCCAGAGTCTCTCAGAGCGTTCACAGTCAGCCCACTGACACCCCTATCAGACCACAGCAAAATCACAGTCTACTTAAACAGAGCAATACTCAATCATGAGGCATCAAAGCCAAAGGAACAGAGTAACATTAAGAAATGCTATAGATGGAAGGAATGCAGTTTGGAAACCTACCAAAAACAATTAGGCAACAACAAATTCAATCCCTTTTAGACAATTTCCTGGGTAAAACATTCCACTGTAATAGTGAAGGTGTAAACTTGGCAGTAGAAAATCTTAACAGTATATTTGACCTCTCAGCTTCCCTATCAAATCTAAACATCTCAAATAGAAAACCGAAGAAAATTAACAATAATGACAAATGGTTTGATGAAGAATGCAAAAATCTAAGAAAGAAATTGAGAAACCTGTCCAACCAAAAACATAGAGACCCGGAAAACCTCAGTCTACGCCTTCACTATGGTGAATCACTAAAACAATACAGAAATACACTACGGAAAAAGAAGGAACAGCATGTCATAAATCAGCTCAATGTAATTGAAGAATCCATAGACTCTAACCACTTCTGGGAAAATTGGAAAACACTAAACAAACAACAACACGAAGAATTATCTATCCAAAATGGAGATGTATGGGTAAACCACTTCTCCAATCTTTTTGGCTCTATAACAAAGAATAAAGAGCAAAAACATATACATGATCAAATACAGATCTTAGAATCAACTACTAAAGACTACCAGAACCCACTGGATTCTCCAATTACATTGAATGAGTTACAGGACAAAATAAAAACCCTCCAACCCAAAAAGGCCTGTGGTGTTGATGGCGCATCCTCAATGAAATGATCAAATATACAGACAACAAATTACAATTGGCTATACTAAAACTCTTTATCATCATCCTTAGCTCTGGCATCTTCCCCAATATTTGGAACCAAGGACTGATCACCCCAATCCACAAAAGTGTAGACAAATTTGACCCCAATAACTACCGTGGAATATGCGTCAACAGTAACCTTGGGAAAATCCTCTGCATTATCATTAACAGCAGACTCGTACATTTCCTCAATGAAAACAATGTACTGAGCAAATGTCAAATTGGCTTTTTACCAAATTACCATACAACAGACCATGTATTCACCCTGCACACCCTAATTGACAACCAAACAAACCAAAACAAAGGCAAAGTCTTCTCATGCTTTGTTGATTTCAAAAAAGCCTTTGACTCAATTTGGCATGAGGGTCTGCTATACAAACTGATGGAAAGTGGTGTTGGGGGTAAAACATACGACATTATAAAATCCATGTACACAAACAACAAGTGTGCGGTTAAAATTGGAAAAAAACACACATTTCTTCACACAGGGTCGTGGGGTTAGACAGGGATGCAGCTTAAGCCCCACCCTCTTCAACATATATATCAACGAATTGGCGCGGGCACTAGAAAAGTCTGCAGCACCCGGCCTCACCCTACTAGAATCCAAAGTCAAATGTCTGTTGTTTGTTGATGATCTGGTGCTTCTGTCACCAACCAAGGAGGGCCTACAGCAGCACCTAGATCTTATGCACAGATTCTGTCAGACCTGGGCCCTGACAGTAAATCTCAGTAAGACCAAAATAATGGTGTTCCAAAAAAGGTCCAGCCACCAGGACCACAAATACAAATTCCATCTAGACACTGTTGCCCTAGAGCACACAAAAAACTATACATACCTTGGCCTAAACATCAGCGCCACAGGTAACTTCCACAAAGCTGTGAACGTTCTGAGAGACAAGGCAAGAAGGGCATTCTATGCCATCAAAAGGAACATACATTTCAACATACCAATTAGGATTTGGCTAAAAATACTTGAATCAGTCATAGAGCCCATTGCCCTTTATGGTTGTGAGGTCTGGGGTCCGCTCACCAACCAAGACTTCACAAAATGGGACAAACACCAAATTGAGACTCTGCACGCAGAATTCTGCAAAAATATCCTCTGTGTACAACGTAGAACACCAAATAATGCATGCAGAGCAGAATTAGGCCGATACCCACTAATTATCAAAATCCAGAAAAGAGCCGTTAAATTCTATAACCATCTAAAAGGAAGCGATTCCCAAACCTTCCACAACAAAGCCATCACCTACAGAGAGA
The DNA here is from genome assembly GCF_013265735.2 of Oncorhynchus mykiss. NCBI lineage: Eukaryota > Metazoa > Chordata > Actinopteri > Salmoniformes > Salmonidae > Oncorhynchus > Oncorhynchus mykiss. The sequence goes on along the minus strand of NC_048568.1, from coordinate 9,815,729 downwards.
TGAACCTGGAGAAGAGTCCCCTAAGCAAGCTGGTCCTGGGACAGCAGCACAATTAGACCCAACCAAATCATGAGAAAACAAAAAGATAATTACTTGACACATTGGAAAGAATTAACAAAAAAACAGAGCAAACTAGAATGCTATTTGGCCCTACACAGAGAGTACACAGCGGCCGAATACCTGACCACTGTGACTGACCCAAAATTAAGGAAAGCTTTGACTATGTACAGACTCAGTGAGCATAGCCTTGCTATTGAGAAAGGCCGCCGTAGGCAGACATGGCTCTCAAGAGAAGACAGGCTATGTGCACACTGCCCACAAAATTAGGTGGAAACTGAGCTGCACTTCCTAACCTCCTGCCCAATGTATGACCATATTAGAGAAACATATATCCCTCAGATTACACAGATGCACAAAGAATTCAAAAACAAATCCAATTTTGAAAAACTCCCATATCTACTGGGTGAAATTCCACAGTGTGCCATCACAGCAGCAAGATTTGTGACCTGTTGCCACGAGAAAAGGGCAACCAGTGAAGAACACACACCATTGTAAATACAACCCATATTTATGCTTATTTATTTTATCTTGTGTCCTTCACCATTTGTACATTTCACTTTATATTTTAGCTACCTCACTTGCTTTGGCAATGTTAACACGTTTCCCATGCCAATAAAGCCCTTGAAGAGAGAGAGCGAGAGAGCGAGAGAGCGAGAGATCCATCTATGCTTTCAGACTCAAGACAATCCAGGGCTCCTTGCTTTTGACAGAACCCGGATTTGTATAAGATCAGACTAGTTTCATATTAACCTATTGATTTGAAGAGAAGTGATTGATGGATATTAAAAAAGAAATGCTTTAGAGAAAAAAAATTAATATATCTTCGAGGTCAGTTGTCTACGCTAGCGCCCGGAAGGACTGACCCTCAGACCAAACGTATGACCTATCCAGCTACTATGCAATATTAAAGTGTTCCAAGTTTATCTCCTCCCAATACGCTACTAGTACAACTATCAATCAGGTAGTGCTACGTCACGAACTGTCTCTATCCCTCTCGTCGTTGTGTTAAGTACAACGTTCTGAACGCAAGGAATGCCTTGGAGATAGACCAGTCGATCGCGATTGACTGGTTGGTGACCCCTATTCTAAAGAAATCATATCAAGAAAGCACGAGAGACATCAACTAAAAAACTAACTGTTGGACCCTGTAAGTAGTTTTCAATAGGGGAATACTCAAACTAGTTCAGCGTAGAAAACGTGGTAATTAACTAAAATGACCAGAATCCATTGTCCCTGTTCATCCCGGCCCTGCTGGATTTACACAGAACGCTTGATTATGCAAGAATGGGCTGCCATCAGTGGCCCAGAAGTTAATTGACAGCATGCCAGGGCGGATTGCAGAGGTCTTGAAAAAGAAGGGTCAACACTGCAAATGTTGACTCTTTGCATCAACTTCATGTAATTGTCAATAAAAGACTTTGACACTTCTGAAATGCTTGTAATTATACTTCAGTATTCCATAGTAACATCTGACAAAAATATCTAAAGGCATTGAAGCAGCAAACTTTGTGGAATTAATATTTGTGTCATTCTCAAAAATTTTGGCCACGACTGCAGACATGACACCAGTACAGAATAAAAATATTCCAAAACATGCATCTTTGCAATGTGGCACTAAAGTAAAACTGCAAAACATTTGACAAAGAACTTAACTTAATGTCCTGAATACAAAGCATTATGTTTGTACACAAAACATCACTGATTTACCACTCTTAATATTTTCAAGCATGGTGTGGCTGCATCATGTTATGGGTATGATTGTTTTTTTAGGATAAAATAAACAGACTACAGCTAAGCACATGCAAAATCCTAGAGGAAAACCTGGTACAGTCTGCTTTCCAATAGACCCTGGGAGACTAATGTACCTTCCAGCAGGACAATAACATAAAACACAAGGCCAAATTAACATTGGAGTTACTTACCAAGATGACCTTGAATGTTTTTAATGGCCTAGTTACAGTTTTAACTTAAACTTGAAAATGGCTCGCTAGCAATGATCAACAACCAACTTGTGCAAATAGTGTACAATCCAGTTGTGCAAAACTCAGAAATACTTTCAGCTGCAATCTTTGCCAAATGTTATTCTAACATGTATTGACACAGAGGTGTGAATAGTAATGTAAATTAGATATTTCTGTATTTCATTTTCAATAAATTTGCATACATTTCTAAAAACATGTTTTCAATTCTTCATTATGGGGTTTGCGTGTAGATGGGTGAGAAGGATTGGGCGCCCGAGTGGCGCAGAGGTCTACGGCACTGCATCTCAGTGCTAGATGCGTCACTACAGACACCATGGTTCATATCCAGGCTGTATCACAACCGGACGTGATTGGGAGTCCCATAGGGCAGCGCACAATTGGCCCAGCGTTGTCTGGGTTTGGCCGGTGTAGGCCGTCATTGTAAATAAGAATTTGTTCTTAACTGACTTGCCTAGTTAAATAAAAAATGTAATCCATTTTGAATTCTGTCTGTAACACAAAAAAATGTGAATATGTCAATTTATGAATACTTTCTGAAAGCATATGTAACATTACTCAAGATATGCAACACCCTAACAACCCTGATTCTCCCCATGTTCTTCCTCCACCCCCTTCTCTTCCTTCTCCTCCTCTTCCTTTTCCCCCTCTCCTAAATGTTCCAGTGCCCTCATTCTGCTCCAAGGTTAGTGAGAACCCCTGGTGCTGCAATCTGTTCAGAAGCCGCCTTTGCTCTTGACGAACTCCAAGGCCTCGATCAGGGCCCTCCACCTCCTTCGCCTCTCTCACACACACACGCAGGCACTCACATACACACAACGAGAGAGAGACACACACAAACCACATCAGCGGAACAGGTTGTCCTGTTTGAACAGATGTTGCTGAACCCCCACCACCCTCCACTTCCAGGGCCCCAAATCTCTGTGGCCTGCCTGCCTGTACATTTGCACAGAGATCCTAGGGAGACCATTAATTTAGCCCCAGGCCTCTGGGCCCAGACAGATCCCAGAGCATGTGGACAGTCATAATTGTGCCCAGTGAGCTGACACTGAGAGTTATCCTCTTGACAGCCCAGCTTGAGAGGAGACGCAAATAGAGGTCAACTGCAAGATCGAGGTTGAATTATATAGAAAGAGAAGAATAACATTGATGTGTCTGCCGGTAGAATTGAAATAAACGTGACATGCGTG